>NW_019154104.1:17254722-17316680 GCF_002288905.1 Enhydra lutris kenyoni | reverse complement strand
CCCTTCCTCCCTCCCCCGCCCCCCCCCCCCCCCCCCCTCTGCCCTCGCCAGCTGAGTGACCTTGATTCCGCCCCTCCCCCTCCGCCCCCCCCCCCCCCCCCCCCCCCCCCCCCCCCCGCTCCTGCCTGCACCTTTGTGTCCTATCTTCTTATCACAGGACCTTGGGGATTCAAAGCACAGGCTCGGCGACCAGACTGATCTAGGTTTCAACCTTGGTTCTGCCCTTGCCAGCTGAGTGACCTTGATTGAGATACTTAGCTTTTGAGCCTCAGTTTCTTCACTTATAAAACAGAAGTGATCCTGTCTCCCTCAGAGCACCTCATGATGGAGTCTGGCATATCGCAGGCTGCAAAGGGGGCCTGTGATTTCTTCTTAAAGCAGTAGGCCCAGTGTCAGGCACACGGCCAGGATCTAATGAGCAGCACTTAAGAACAAAAGCACTGATCTCCGAGGCTGCTGGGGAGGGCGGGGGTGTGGGAGCCAGTGACCTGGATTGGGAGCTGGGCTTAACAGCCGGCATGACAGCCACTGCAAGGAGAGACAAGTGGTGACCGGATTTAGCACTGCCTTGGGCGGTGGAGGAAGCCAGGGAGGAAGTCACAGGAGGGGGGCTCGGAGCGGCTGAGTCCTGCCCTATCCTGCCCCAGAGCAAGTACTGCTAGATACCCCCAGCTCTTGCCAGTGCCCAAGAGGAACAGGACACTTCCTACAGCCCCAAGCCCAAAACAGCCTCATGCTGTGTCCCTGGGAGTCTGTCGACTTGTTTGGAGCTTCTTATGAACCCTGGGAGGGAGTTCTTCAGCATCCCCCTGTTGCCGCTGGGACAACTGAAGCTTTGGGAGGTCGAGTTCCAAGGACACAGGGCTAACATGCAGAGGAGAGAACTCTGGCACTCCAGCTCCCAGTCCAGTGAGCCCTGGATGTCTACACCGCCCACTTTCTTCCTGGACACGCACATATGCACCAGCACACACCCAGGCGGGCCCTCCCTGCCCACGGGCAGAGCTCCTACACAGATTGACCCCACACCCTCCGTAGCGCCAGCTCCTGGAGCAGATCCTTCCCAGAGCCTGCCAACCCCTGTTCCCCTTCGTTGAAAGTAGGACTTTATTCAGAAGGGTTAGTATTGCTTGTCTCAAGCCCTGCAGTGTGGATTGCATTCCGTCCTTTCACTGTCTTGAGCAGGAGACGAAAACCAGCTTGGGAAAGCACACAGGGGCCTTCCCCCCCCCCCCCCCGCCCCACCCCCGCCCCACCCCCCTCGCTGGCAGGGGAGCGTGGATCTGGTAGCCTTGCACTTCAAAGTTGCTGCCCAGGCTTGGATTAGAAAGCAAACCAGGGATCCAGGCAGGTGGGAGCAGGGAAAGTGGGGGCCTGGAGGGCAGGAGACCCCAGTTCATGCTTCCGCTGCTAACTAGCTGTGTGGCCTTGGGCAGATCACTATCCCTCTCTGGGCCTGGGGGTCCCCATCTCTACAGTGGAGGTGGTTCTCAGGTTCCTGCCCAGCTCACACACTGTCCCAGGTGCTACTAGCCCTGGCTCATGGCTAAGTCTATGATTCAGATGCTACCAAAGCCCTAGACATCAGTGGGGACTCCTCCGGGACCACGCCCCTGCCCCGCCTCCAGCTCTCCCTGGGAAAACCAGCAGACAAGGGGCAGGTGGCAGAAAGAGCCAGCACAAGGGGTCTGGACCCTGGAGAGAGGACTTGGAAAAAGTGCAAAGTGTAAGGGAGCACCAGACCCCTTCTTTTATTCCTGCTCCAAGGGATCCAGCCCTGAGATGGAGACAGAATGTTGGGTTCTCTGCTCAGTGCCGATCTGGATCTATAGGGGAAGGCAAGAGTCATTTCCGCTTTGGGGGCCTGTGACTCGTGGAGAGAAAGGCGGCGATAAGCATCTCTGGCCTTCCTGATTCACAGGGTTATCCAAGCATGAGGTGGGGCCCCTTGTGAAGCAGACATGCCCATTTCTGTCCAGACACAGTCCAGGCGGGCAGTGGGCGGCAGCAGTCTGTCCTTACATGGGGCTGGAGGGGCCCAGCCACCCAGTGACTCACTCATTCACCGAGCCAGCTGCAACCCCGGCCCCACCCTTCCCGTCTCCTGCTACCCACAAAAGCCCCTTAACATAGCACTCTTGTTGCACGGAGACCGAGGTAGAGAAAGGCATTTCCAAAGGTTGGTGGATGGCAACGGGGAAATAAACGGAAGGCCACGTGATCACTTAATTATCCAACTCTGGAGCCCCCTACCTCTGGGCTCCCTGGTGTGTGATTCAATTAACCCCTTATGGTTTAAGTATTTTATCCTTGCAGCTGGAAGCCCACAGATAGGAACACGGCGGCCCTCCTGGGAGCTTAAGCTGATCTCAGTCTGCCAGGAGCAGGGTCTGGGGGCATCCGAGGAAGGCTGATTGGAACAGATCCGGTAACCCGATGATGGTGGTGACTTGGGGACTATAGGTCTGGTGCAGGGTGTATGTGTAAGGAGAACATGGAGGGAAGAAACTCATCAGGAAAACTGGGGCCAAATTCCAGCGGTCAGAAGCTGAAGACCAAGTCCAGAGAAGAACTGACTCTTCCCCCTAAAGCAGTGCTCTTTGATTGTGGGCTGAGACCCACTAGTGGGTCGTGAAATCAGTTTAGTAGACTGTACTCAGAATTTTCTAAAAAAGAGATAGAATAGAATGGGAAAACGTAAGCACGGGTTACATATATGAAAAGGAACGTCTAGTTGCATAAAACCTTTAGTTCAGGATAGGTATGTAAACACTCATCAGAGGAATGGGTTGAGATAAGAAACGCATTTCTTACTCATAGGTCATGGTTTTAAACATTTGAAAGCCACTGCTCTTAGGGCGCCTTGGTGGCTCAGTAGGTTAAGTGTCTGACTCCTGATTTCGGCTCAGGTTATGATCTCAGGGTTGTGAGATTGAGCCCTGAGTTTGCTTAGGATTCTCTCTCCCTCTGCCCCTCCCTCTGTCTCTCTCTCTCTCAAATAAATAAATAAATCTAAAAAGAAGTTTCTCTCTCCCTCTGCCCCTCCCCTCCTCTAAAATGCGCGCGCGTGCGCACACACACACACACACACACACACACACACACAAACTTTTGGAAGCCACTGCCCTAAAAGACCAAAGGAGCAAAGACCAAAATGTGCCCTTTGTGTGTGTGTGTGTATGAGAGAGAGAGAAACAGAGGTTCTTGTCCTAACATTTAAATCCAGTATCCTCAGGATTATCTGGGGGGAACAACGGCCCTCCACTTTCCTGGGCACAGAATGAGGCATTCCCCTTATACCCAAATGTACTCTAATCGCTTTGCCACTTTCTTTAGTGGGAAGGCAGAGATGGTGGCTTTTACCCAGAATCCCCAGCCCTGGAATGTTTACATGTTTCCCAAGAACCCCCACAGGGCAAGTTAGTCAACATCTTCAGACGTAGGGTCACTGGCTGATCCTTCCAAGTGGCAAGGGCCACCGTGTCCCCAGTCTCTGTTGTGAGAACAGGCAGAGAGGCAGAGGTCAACCTGGGAAGTCAGGAAAGGCAGGTCTGGCCCCTGGGTAAGTCTTTCCTCCAGGCCTTCCCCTCCCATTTCCACTATTTGGTAGAATCTTGAATGCAGTGAGGAGGGACAGAGAAAAAACTAGAAAGCTCAACTTCTGCTCTGCGCGGAAACCCGGAAGCCCCACGGTGTCTCTGAGCTGGTGGTTAGCCCCTGTGTGTCATTTTGCAAATCTGGTCTACCCACCTCCGGTGAAAACTCCCAGGCTCACCCCGAGGGGCAATGACTAATTACAAAACACATTTTCTCTCTTTTCAGTCTGCTCACCTCCCTGCCCACAGTGTCCCCTCCCATCCCAGCCCTATGCCAGCCTAGCCTGACTCTTTTGCTTTACTGGGTTGAATGAACTCTTGGCCCAGCCCCTCCTCTGGGCCCTCTGGGGCTCTCTCCTCCCCAGTCAGCTTCACTTTCACTTTCCAGCCACTCTCACTTCTCTGTCAGCTCCTTACCCCGGAGCTCAGAGCCCTGGCCTGTCCTCAAGGTGAGGGCCATTGCTGAAGCCCTGGGCAACGCCCAATTAGTCAGGTCTTGACTCAATGGTAGTCAACAAATATTTATGCAACGCCTTCTCTTCCAGGCTTCAAGTGTGCAGCGAAAACAACATGAACAAAGTTCCTGCACACACGGCTCTAGAAGCCTCGGTGATACAGAGATGCACTCAAGCAATTAAAAACAGTGGACGAAGCCTGTGCAGCTAGATACATGTGCTAGACAGGTGCATGGTGAGAGACAGCTAAGGCCGCCTGGGCAGCGCGCAGGGTTCCCTGGAGGACAGAAAGCAGTACCGAAGGCTGAAGGCTGACCTGGAGTTGGCTCTTCGCCAGAGGCAGGAAGAAGGGAAGAGCCTTCTCAGGCCTGTGAGCGATGCTCTCTCGGAGCAGGCTGGCTGGAGCCCACAGGGAAGGGGGCGGGGGTGGCACAAAAGCTGGGCTTGCCACGGTAGAAGGAACCAGCTCAAAAAGGACCTTATCAGCCTGCTTAGCCATTTGGACTCTGTTCTGCGGTTATGGGGAGCCCCTGAAGGGCCTTGAGCCACAGGAGCATAACGCATAGAATGGAGTTGAAGGGCGAGACTGGACACACAGAGGTCAGTCCGTGGTGTCTGCACGAATGGTGGTTCTCTGTTCCCTGCAGGAGGATGAGGTTGGAGGTACAGGGTGGACAAGACAAGTCCTTCTGGGACAGGTTGAATTCCAGGTGTCCATGGGACAGCAGGCCACTGCTCACAGAGCTCTGGGCCCCTGACCAGGGGCCTGGGGCAAGTCTGAGACTAGTGGCCACCTACACGCGGAGCTAATAGACGGTGAGGTGAGCTGTGCAGTAAGAAGGCAGGAAGGCTGCAGTAGAGAAGCCACTGGCAGAGAAGGACCAGAGAAGAAGCCACAGGAGAGGGAACCGGATGCTTCGAGAAGGATGTGATCGACGTTGTGGCGTGCCACTGAGAGGCCAGAATGGCGAGGCCAGGAGAGCTTCCAAGAGACAGAGCAGAGGGAGGACATTCAATAGCCGCAGTGGGACAGTTTCAGTGGTGGCTGAGGGAGAGTGACAAAGACTAGTCTGGTTTTGAGGCTGGGGAGTAACAGGCAAAGAGAAGAGCAGCCTTAAGCCAGGCCAACTCACAGTGGGCATCTAGGCCCCAAATAGCCTCTTCCCCTTTCAGTCAAGTATTATTTAAATGTCTTTACACTCCTTAAGAGATCATTTCTTATGGCCCATGGACGCATGAAAAGATGCTCAACATCACTCATCCTCAGGGACACACAAAACAAAAGTATAATAAGACATCACCCGATGTCTGTCAGAATGGCTAAAATCAACAACGCAAGACACAACAGGTGTTGGCCAGGATGTGGGAAAAGGGAGACCCCCTACACTGTTGCTGGGAATGCACACTGGGCAGCCGCTGTGGAAAACCGCGTGGGGGTTCTTCAAAAAGCTAAAAGTAGCACAACCCTAACATCCAGAAATCACACTATTGGGTAATTACCCAAAGAATACAAAAACACTAATTCAAAGGGATACAGACACCATCATTTTATCAGCATTACTTACAAGAGCCAAGTCAGGGAAGCAGCCATAGTGTCCATGAACCGACAAATGGTTAAAGAAAAAGTGCCATCCGTCATCTATCTAATGGAATATTACGCGGCCATAAAAAAGAATAAAACCTTGCCATTTGCAACGACATGGACAGAGCTAGAGAGTACAATGCCCAGTGAAATAAGTCAGAGAAAGACAAATACCATAGGATTTCACTCATACGCGGAGTTTAAGAAACAAACGAGCAAAGGAGAAAAAAGAGATGAACAAGAAACAGACTCTTAACTACAGAGAACAAACTGACGGTTACTGTGGGGGGAGGCAGGTGGAGGGACTGGTAAAGTAGCGAGTGGAGGTTAAACAGTACACGTACGATTTTTCCAATGAAAATGTAAAACAGAGAGAGATTATTTCTTATTTTGTGCCCCTGCCTACAGCCCTATACATTCTCCTCGCTGCTCTGTGGCTCCTCCTGGAGGCAACACATATCATGACCAGCATTTCCCACAACACTCCCATTCCAGAGCCTGGCCGGGAGGTGCATCTTGCCTCCTTCTCCCCCTCTCTCCCCTCTCCCCAGATTAAATGCTTCCATTTCTTTCCATTCTTCTTCCTCCCTTCACGCACTCATTTCTGCTTCGGTGGCTCTCCCCTGACCAGGCTCCAGTCTGTGGGCCCTTAGAGACATGTCCAGATCCGAACCCTGCCCACCTGCGTGGGTCCTGCCAGCACGCAGGGTGGGACCATCACCTCCCTCTTCCTAGGTGCCACGTTTCATCGAAGCTGCCTCTCCCACTGCCACACTACCCCCCTTCATGGAACTAACTCTACAACCAGAAGAGAAGCTGACGTTCTGTAGGACCTAGATGAGAGTTCAATACCTCAATTTACTTTTTTTCAATGTCTTAATTTTTTAAAAATCCTAATTTTGCAGATAAAATCTGAGGATGGCCCAGACCGTAGAGCTAGTGACTGGTGGCTGAACAGGCAGAGCCCCAGGCGCACGCGGCAGATGTGGCCAGCAGGGTCCAGGCAAGCACACGGCTGGGACTGTGCTGGCTGCAGCAGAGGGGTAACATATGTGGGAAAGCAGGAGTCCAGGGGCTCCCAGTGGGTGGTTCCTAGCAGCATTCTAGAGGGTATCCAGAAGAATTCCATTCTACAAAAATATAGAGCTCTTTACAGATCAGTGTTTGAGGATGCTGTACCAGAGATGGCTAATTACCCCATACTAGATGTTTCCCTCCTTCTTTTAACAATAGAACCCCCAACTTTTCATGGGGTTCATACCTACCCGGTGTAGAGATTCTATTTCCCAGGCTCTCGCACAGCCAGGTGTGGCCACGTGGCCAAGTTCTGGCCAGAGGGTATGAGCAAAAGCGATGTGCAACTTCTGGGGTGTGCACTGAGAGGTATGGGGTCTTCTGTCCCACCCCTCCCACCCCCACCATCCAATGGACCCAAAGAATATGGTGCTGAGTCATCTTCAACAACGTAGACAAAGACATAAGACAAAAGGGATCTCCCTCCCTGACAAAGTAGACCAACCCTGTCGTCCTTGAACTGCTTACACACCTATGAACAACGGAGAGATCACTTCTAGCTGGTTTCACTAAGCACCTGTTACTGTAGGTCTTTATTAAAGCAACTGAACCGTATCCCAACTAGCGCAGATTTTCGTTCCAACATTGTTTATAGGTTGTTTTATTTTTATTTTATTTATTTGTTTATTGTTCTTAGTTTATTAATCCTCTCATGAAAAATCTACACAATCACCACAGATAAAGTCCGGGCAGAATCTTGACTCCTTCTGGCCACCGATCTCCAGCTCACTTGTCGCCAGCGCCAGCAGGAGCTTTTGCCGTCCCCCTGACTGCCATCACCCTGTCCTTGCGTTCCTTTTGCTGTTTCCCTGAGGTGTTTTTCTTCACATGCAGGCCGTGTCTTGCAAGTCTATGTTTGGGCTCATTTTTGTATGCATAATCCGAGGAATCATAAATCGTGCCAAAGCCAGTTGTCTTGCCACCACCAAAATGGGTTCTGAATCCAGACACTAAAATGACATCTGGTATGGTCTTGCATATTTTGGCTGGTTTTTCCCAAATTCCTGTCTTAGGTACTGCTCCCTTTCCAGGGTGAAGAACCGCAATGAGCGTTTGTTTCCGCAGAAGTAGTCGGTTGGTCATGAACTTCCTGGTCCGGATAGTTACGGTGTCGTTCGTGATGACGGCTTCAAGCTTCAAGTGGCTAGGGAGGAAAAGCTATATTTTTCTTTTTTTCAGATATTTTGTTTTTTTTTTAACTAATCTCTACACCCAATATGAGGCTCGAACTTACAACTCTGAGATCAAGAGTCACATGCTCTCCTGACTGACCCAGTCAAGAGCCCCAGGTTGTTTTGTTTTTAATGCAAACACCACAGTGTCAGTCAAAGAAGCCATGCTGACTCTGTACTATTAAGTACATGATAACATTAAAATGAAAAGGGCAAGTGACCAGGACAGTGAAGAAGATACTGTGGTTTACTGAGTTTCCTGGGACAAGTCATTGCCTTCCTTCCATGTAAAGTCTACAGAGGACACATTCAAACTTGCCTTGGATGGAGTGGTGCTGCGAGGCCAGAGGCCTAGAACCACGGCAGCCTTTTTGTGCCGTGAGGGAAGACCCTAGAGCTGGTGAAGGGGCCAGGGGAACAACCACTGAGTGGAGCCTCAAGAGAAAGGCCACCCATCAAAAGACAGAAAACAGACAGAGAACGAGATCTGTGAGGACACCGAGTGACTGTATCAATCCTTAACTGTAGTCAGCATGGTATTTGGTCTTCGGCAATGACAGAACCTTCAAACTCCATTTTCCTCTTCCGTTTAAGTCAATCTAGCTAGGTTTCCATTCACTTCACAAAGAAGACTCTTTATAAAGAGAAGGATATTTGTTATAGCTTCATTTATAAGCAACCTATTAGAAAATCTAAATTTCCTTTAAAAAAAAGGATTTCAGAAGTAATGGTACTTCTAACCATGAAGCGCAAGGCAGCCAAAATTTTTTTCAAAAAATAACTGTGTGTGTGGTGATATGAAAAGATATACCCAAGATAGATCATTAAATGAAAAAAAAAAAAAAAGAAGTGCAGAAGATTATGTAAAGTGTGCTACCATTTGTGTGAGGAAAAATAATGCATAAACTTACATGTTTATACAAGTGCTTGAAATATCTCTTGAAGGATACTCAAGAAATTGATAACACTGGGGACCTGCCTCACTAGGAAACCGAGAAGGATGCTTATTTTTCACTGTACACCCTTTTTTCCTTTTTAAATTTTATACCATGTGCATGTAATGCCTGTTCAAAAAATAAAGTTGCTTAAAAAAATTCTTTTTTAAAGAAAAGAAAAAAAAACTCCTAAATGGTAGAGTAGGCACACGGGAGTATTTTTAACTGTCACAGACACCCACATGCACACACAAGTTGTGTGTCTACATGTTCCAGAAAGTCTGGAAGGAGATGCACCGAACGGCCCACAGCGGTTACCCCAGGGAGAGGAGCCCGAGCAGGTGCGCGTGCGCGGGCAGCCGGGAATGATTGACCAGCTGAAAGGTCACTCCACGCCGCTGACATTTCTTAGAGGCGCTGTTCTAAACTTGACAACCATCGGGTCGTTTCATCCTTACCCTAGCAGCTGAGGAACATCAGCTTCAACACCCTAAATTAACAGGTGGGGATGTAGAGGCCTAAAGGGGTTCCGGCACCTGCTCAGCAACCCGGCGGCTAGGTAGGGAGGGGCGACTGAGCCTGAGCTGTGGGACAGAGAGAGGGTCCGCGGGACCAGTTAGAGCCTCACCAGTGGCACTAACCCCGCCCTGCCCGCTCCCAGCTGGGGCTGTGAGCCCCGGGGCACTTCGGGGGCACAGGAAAATCCCTGGTGCGCTCTTGTCACCGCCGCCCTTCCCGCGCCACCCGCCACCAAAAGAATGACAGACGTGGTGCGTGTCTTCCTTCTCTCCTTTTGCACGTTGCTGCCGGAAATCACTCCCCTTCCTGCCTCTCCTCCTTTATCTCAGCTGGAAAACAGAAACCTGGAGGCTGTGCCCCCCCCCCCCGCCCCAAAACCCTCCTGCTGAAGTTCTGGTCGCGTGCCCCACCCACCTGGGGAAATGCAGTCTGAAGCGTTGGTAAGGCCTCGTGCCCAGGCGATTAGGAGGAAGAAGGTGCGCTGGTGGGACGGCGATGCTTTGCAAGGGACAGTTGTATACAGTCTGACCCATTTAGGAATGCGCATCCTTTCCGATCTAACCATTCCACTTTTAGGACGGTGTCCTACAGAAATACTTGAACAAGTGCGCTGTCGCAGGTGGCATTCCTGTAATAGTTAAGGGCCATGAAATCCTGTGCAGCTGTCCAAAGGAGTGAGCGGCTCTGACTTAGGAACAGGCACAGAGGGTGCCCGTGGTAGATGGTTTAAAAGACGAGCTGCAAAGCAGTATGGAGAGTATAATCCGTTTTTTTTTTTTTAACGCAATAAAAACAATGTGTGTGGAAACATGTATATGTAGAATATGGTCTGAAATGATAAATACCAAAATGATAATAGTGGGAAGCAGAATATTAGAGAGGAAATGGGAGGAGAGCGAGGACTTTTCATTTTTTTTTTAAAGATTTTATTTATTTATTTGAGAGAAGGACGGTGAGAGAGCGCATGTGAGGGGAGAAGGTCAGAGGGAGAAGCAGACTACCTGTGGAGCTGGGAGCCCGATGCGGGACTCGGTCCCGGGACTCCTGGATCATGACCTGAGCGGCAGGGAGTTTTCCAACCAACAGAGTCACCCAGGCACCCGAGGACTTTTCATTTATCTGTCTATTTCAATAGTATCCATATTTTTATACGAATATTTCAGCTTTGTAATGACTCTTAAAAATCAGTAACAAAACATGAACTTTTCCTAGCCCAAGCAGCAGCTTGCCAACTGTCCCTACTCCCTTATCTGTCCCTCCTTTCCACACACAGTCTTGTCTGTTCCTTCCATCATTCACTATCTTTGGACCTCAGACTCCTGACCAGGCTGCAGACCCCAGAGGCCCCTCCAAGCCACACTCACTAATCCCTCCCTCATCTTGGCTCCCTAGCAGCTCGTTCCCGCTGCTGTCTCCTGAGGGAGGTGGGTAGGAGTCCCCTTAGTTGATGCCCATCATAAAAAGAGGAGCAACAGAAAAAAAGCGAGAAAGAGAGAGAGAGAGAGAAAGAAACAGCTGTGGCCCTATGGATGCTCAGAGCAATGAGACATGGGGCCCAGATTCTCCCTAAAGAGTGTATTTCTTCCTCTCCTTCCTGACACCCATAGTGCTTGCTGTCAAAGCTTTTTCTAAGAATCGTGTAGGACTTGTAGATGGTTTTGACCATCAGTCTCACCTGCAGCTGGGGATCCTGCATCCAGACCAAGCCTTTGCCACCTTCGTCTGTCCAGGTGGGGTCCTTTAAGAGTTTGAGAGTCTGCAGACTCATTCTGTTAGTGCTCACTGAAGGGATTGCATCAGACAAGCAGCCGTCTACACCCCTGGTTCTCAGGTGTGACGGCACACTGGAGTTACGGGGGGGGGGGGATCTGCAAGCTACTGACGTCTGGATCCTACCCCTAGAAAGTTCTTTTTTTTTTTTTTTTCATTGTAACTGGAAGGTGGCCTGAGCACTGGGATTTTGTTATTCCCCAGGTGTTCTAATGGGCAACCATAGCTGAGAACCACTAGTTTATGGGATATGAGGGGTGTGTATGTGTGTGTGTGTGTGTGTGTGTGTGTACCTGCTGTATGCATATGTAATCCAGGCGTGGAAACTTACACACACACGATGTGCAAAACTGTTTGATTTCCCAATATGCAAAGGACGCTGTGCTGCAGAGATCACCAGCAAAGCAAGACACCCACCAAAAAGTGTGATATTTAAAAAATGGAAAGGTCATCATGGGGAAAATCAGAATCTTTATTGGGCTTTTTTGTACTTATTTTTTGATGTGGTTTTTCTTGTATTACATGTGGGGGAAAGGGACCCCACAATCCTTCCCCAGCTGAGTCCTGATCTGGCCCCACAAAGAGGGCTGTTTGCCCAGAATTGTGCTCAGATTTTTTGGTAGAAGCGTCCAGTCCCTCTGAGGGAGGGACAGGGCAGATTGTCCCCTGACTTCCCCAGGGCAAAGCCCCAGAGCCCTGACACTGAGGAGCCCAGGGGAGCCACGTTCCCAGGCCTCCAGGAACTCCAGGCCCTGCCTACTCCCTTACAGGAACGGTGTGACTGAAATAAGTGCACCCCTGTATCTGCAGGTGGCCTCCGGTATTTGGGGTTCTGGCCTCAGGGCGAGATGCCCACATTTATGATATGTTAAGTGTGGGCCTGCCTGAAACAGACAGAGCTGGCTGACTTCCAAGTCATTTCCAAATCTAAGTTCGATGAGTCAGGTATACAAAGTGCATCCAGAGGAAGACCTTGTGAAAGTCCTATGGGGAACTGATTCATTGATTTTGATCTGGGCAATCAGGGAAGGCTTCCTGGAAGGGATAAAATTTGAACTGTGCCTTTAAAGATGAGCAGGATTTAAGAGGGAAAGGAGAGAAAGAAGCTAGGGCTGTCTCATTCCTTCTCTCCTCCATCTTCTCCTTGACCTCAGAGAACCGGGCTCTGACCCTGGAGCCTTCTGCAGCCTTGAGGGGACAGAGGGCTCTGGGAGTGGCCTGGAAAGAAGGCAGAGGATCCCTCCCTCTCACTGACCTCCTTGTGGGACTATCAGCTCCACAACTGAGCGTGCATATCTGTACCAGCTGGGCTCAGTCCTATCTCCTTTGACCTGGCTTTGAGGCCCTCCATGTTCTTCTAAAGGCCCCAGGCACACCTATCAGTGTATTAGAGCTCCAAGTCATAGCAGGGAGAATGCCCGTAGGCCTTCCCTATAGGTCTTGGAGCTAGAATCACAACTTGCCTCAGAAAGATCTGGAGAGCTTTTAAAATATCTAGAGGCCAGGACCATCCCTAGTCTATACCTGCAGAATCTGACTGTCCTGGGATGGGGTGTAGGCTTCATGAAAGTTCTTCCAGGCCTGCCAATGACCAGCCAGGATTGAGAGCTGTGGCCAGTGCCAAAAGCTAGGGGATCGAGGAAGGAAGACAAGATGGAAGGGTAGGGGGAGGGACAGCCGCCCCGGGGAAAGGCTTAGGGGCTCTGAGCACAGGCCCAGCAGGCAGGGGCTCTCTAGGAAAAACATGTGCAGTGGGCAGCCCCTGAATTCTGCTCTGTTCTGCCCCAGGCTCTCAGGACAGGACCAGGGACCAACCGAGGGACAAAGACACAGAGGCCCCGAGAGAGGGCCTCCTATTTTCTGTAGTCGGTACCTCCAAGAAAGCAAAGACTATGTCGGTTGGTCACTGCTCTGTCCCCAGTGCCAGGCACATAGTAGATGCTCAAAAAACACCAAACATCCAATGAAATGGCTGATAGAACTTTAAACACCAGCCCTTTTCCTGTGTCAGGACTGGCACAGTTTTCTCAGACTGTGCATTTGTTGAACAGAACAGGGTCAAAATAGTGGAGCTGAGGAGAACTTTGGGAAAGCAGGAGGGTTCCCTCTCCATCTTCCCCCTGACTCCACTTCCTTGGGTTTTTTTTTGTTGTTGTTTGTTTGTTTGTTTGTTTTAAGATTTTATTTATTTATTTGACAGAGACAGAGAGCGAGAGAGGGAACACAAGCAGGGGGAGTGGGAGAGGGAGAAGCAGGCTTCCCGCTGAGCAGGGAGCCCAATGTGGGGCTCAAGCCCAGGACTCTGGGATCATGACCTGAGCCGAAGGCAGATGCCTAACCGAATGAGCCACCCAGGCGCCCTTTCCTTGGGGTTTTGGATTCAGGATGTAAGGTGGGGGGGAGGGGAGCTGTTGGCTGCCCATAGCTGCCCTTCCAAACCAGAAGGCTGGAGGATGGAAGAGAGGGAGAGAGAAGGGCTGGGTGGGGAGAGACGTATGCTGGGAGCATGCAGGGGCTGCCGGCACCGTGAAAGCTGTTTGACTGTCCAGAGAGAAGGGGGACAGCCAAGGGAAGACCCCACCTGGTTGCTGAGCTCCCAGGGATCTTGTTCCAGAGCCTTGGTGGAGAGGACCCAAAGCCCCACCACTTGGAGTCCCACACCTGTGTGGGGCCCCACCCCCACTTGGGCCTGGAAACGCTTCCCCATAGGTGGCAGGAGCACAGGGTCGGCCTGTCCCAGCCTCAGGGGTCTGACATTCCCACACACCCTGACCTCCAGACCTCAGCCTCCAGCCACGGCCCATCCAGGCCTAACGCACACCTCACTGCTGCCACTAGCAACCATGTCGTGCCCAGAGGGGCCCTGCTGCCTCAGGGCTGGGAACAACTCAGGGCTGGTGAGTGGCTCTGCCAGCGGCAGCCTCAAGGCCTGCGGGGGCCCTGCTGTGGGGGGTGGCACTGGAGCTGGCAGCTCTGGGCCCCAGGGCCTCCCTGGGAAGGGGCAGGGTATCAGGAAGGGGAGCCGGCTGCCTGCTGCTCCCGCATGTGGCCAGGGCTGCGTGACATGGGCACAGACTACTGGAGTTGCAAAGGCCCCGAATTTCGCAGTCTGAGAAACCAAGGCCTGGAGCCTGAGGGAGAACCAGTTACCTGACCTGGCATATAAGTCGCTACACCAGTCTTCTGTCTTTTTTTTTTTTTTTTAATAAAGATTTTATTATTTATTTGAGAGAAGGACTAGAGAGAGCATGAGCAGGGAGGGACAGAAGGTGAGGGACAAGCAGACTCCCGGCCAAGCACAAAGCCGGATGCTATTGGATCCCGGGATCCTGAGATCATGACCTGAGCGGAAGTCAGATGCTTAACCGACTGAGCCACCCACATGCACCTAGAATGGTTTTCTGGCACATTATAGAAATAAATGAACAGGCCTTCCTGTGCCGCACCCCCCCCACACCCAGCCTTATGCACACATTGGACTGAGTCACAGCTCCCCTTCCCCTCCCCAAAGTCTCTCTGACTCAAAATCATTAGGCTGCTTGATTTTTTAAAAAGATTTATTTTAGAGACAGGTGGGGGGGGTTGGGGGGCAGGAGGGCCAGAGGGAGAGAGAGAACCGAGACCATGACCTGAGCCGAAATCAAGAGCCAGCCCCTCAACAGACCGAGCCACCCAGCCACCCAAGCAGCCCCTGGGCTGCTTGATTAAAATGCAGATTCCTGATCCCCATCCCAACGTTCCAAACCCTTATGTCTGAACATGGGGTCCAGGCCTCTGTCTTTCTCTCTAGGACCCCTCCCCCAACTACCTTCTCTCTAGAACCCCTCCCCCAACTACCTTCTCTTTAGGACCCCTCCCACAACTACCTTCAACCAGCTCCCCAAATGTGGCCAATATGCGTGTCTGGGACAGGCCTCCAGACCCATCCCCCAGCAATCCTGCTTCCGGAGGGTGGAGGCTGGGCCTGGAAGCCTGCATTTGTTGCAGGCCGGCTCCCGGACCACTGGCAGACACGTCAGCATTGGGGGCAAGGTTTGTATGAAGAATCCCAGGACGTGTCCGCAAAAGGGCCTGGGCTGTAGCACCTAATGACCGTAGGACTATCTTCCTGGGATGGGCCCCATAACTGCTACAAATTCCTCAAAGTGGTTTCTGACCTCATATATGTTGGGAACAAGATCTCTTTGTTCTAGAGCAATGTCTGGAGAAGAGGGAGGCCCGAGGCGGTGTCCCTTTGGGTCAGATATGACGGGAGGCCTGGGTTCAAATGTCCCCCTTAAGCCAATGCCAAGAGCCTAGGTCTGCCTGAAGCCTGAGCTGAGGCCTGGCCTCCCACAGCCGTTGTGTCCAATCCAGACACCCCACCCTGGCTCCCACCTTCCCACTTGTCTCCTCCCCTGCCCACTCCTAGTAGTTCCTTAGGATGCAACCGCATCACCAGCGGGGATCTCAGAGAAAAAGCCAGGACTGTGCTGCGACCACTGTGAGCTTCTGTCTTGAGCGCCCAGCTCTCCTTGCCCCTGGAGGGGAGCTGTGTGTAAGTCTCTGCAAGTGGGAGGGAGGCTTGGCTCTGGTATCCTGGGATGGGAGACTCAGCCCCAGATAGGTTAACCCTTTCTTCGAAGAGCCAGCCTCTGTCCCCTGAGTGGCCTTCAGAGTGGGGTAAGGGCCAAG
Source organism: Enhydra lutris kenyoni (assembly GCF_002288905.1). Taxonomy (NCBI): domain Eukaryota; kingdom Metazoa; phylum Chordata; class Mammalia; order Carnivora; family Mustelidae; genus Enhydra; species Enhydra lutris. Next base: position 17,300,903 of record NW_019154104.1, on the reverse strand, counting down.
TGTGGAGAGGAAGTGAGGAAGAACGGAAAGCATCACTCTCTGTCTGAGCAGTGCCAACAATTTCTCTCCCTGGTGTCTCTACCCAATAGGAGATGACCTTGTGATAATGACGGGACGCTCTTTCTGTGGCTGGGGATGCCTGCTTTGGAAAGCTGGCCGGGCTTAGGGTCTCAGCCAGGTGTGTGTGTGTGTGTGCGTGTGTGTGTGTGTGTGTGTGTGTACAAATGCAGGTGCAAATGTGGCTTGGGTGTGCTCACAGGGCCCGGCGGTCCAGCCCCTGAGAGAGCAGTACAGGTGAGTGTGTCCTTCGGCTCACTGTAGCTGTACGGGTTCATGCTAAGCAGGGTGCACAGCGGGCCGGGCCCTGGGGAGCTTATTTGAAGGCCACCTTGAATGAGCACACTGTCCCTCCTGTAGACTTGGTCCCCCAGGAAGAGCAGGTGGAGGTGCCACCCTTGACATTCCGTTGCACCTGGAACCCCAGCCCTGTCTGAACACTGGGGGGTGTTTGGAAGTTACCTGCAGCTGTTCTCCTTTGTGAGGATCTGGTTGTGGGCCTAGGTGTGTCTGGCCTCCTGGGGAACTCGGGGCTGGCCCAGGGGGTGAGGAGGGGAGGGGGCTGGCCGGAGGTGCTTCTGACGGCTGGTGGCCCAGGACTGCCCCTCCCTGCCAGGGGCTGGACCCTGGATTCTGCCCCATGACGGACACGCACCTCCCCCCGCTACTGCACCTTCTCCCCAGGAGTGAACGTTGGAGTGGGGACAGGTGAAAGGCATTACTTTTTCTTTTCCTGCCAAATCTTCCGGGTCTTGGCTTACCAGAGAGGGATAGCCTCCGAATCACAGATCCCAGATACACCCGAGACGACAAGCCGGGCCCGTTGCCAGGCAGCCATGGGCATTGCCTCATTGCCAGACACCCCACCTCACTCACCGCCCCAGCAGGGCTGTCCCTGCCTGTCGGAGGGCGGTCATGTTCCTGTCCCCAGCCCAGGGACTTCCCAGGCACCATTACCAGGGTAGGAGTCTCCAGAAGGCAAATGGCCCTTTTGAAACAGACCCACCTCCTCCACTTGTCCCCACCTTTTACCCAAGAATCAGACTCAGCAGGTGCCAGGCCTGCCCCCCCAGCCCCCACCTCCCGGGAAGCATCTGGGGGTCTGCAGCTGCTGGGCCTGTCCGCCTTCACACTGAGGTGCTGGTGTTCCCAGGCTTTCCCCCAGGATGTCTGCGTTCCAGAAATGGCCAGATAGCCAAGAATGGAATTTCAGGTAGTGGAGTGCAGTGGTTATGAGCCTCAAGGAGTTCAAATTCCAGATCTTGAACTGGGCATGTCACTTAACCTCCCGGGGCCTCCACCTCCTCACCCATGAAACGGGGAGAGAATTATCCCCACCTAGCACCTTGCGAAGCTGCTGAGAGAACGGAGTACATGGCCCCTGAGGTCCGTGAGTGTAAGTAAGCATAGCCACTAGTATAATCTGTGGTGTTTCCAGGACCAGATCTGTTCAGACGTGGAAATACCTTTCAGTGCTTCTCAAATCGCAAAGGTGCTTTCTTCTTAACCCACCACCTGGCGCATACTCTCTCTCAGGGAGCTGGTGGAGGGTCAGTCTCGTCTGGGTTAGGAAATCAAGGCCTTTGAAATGTGAATGAGGACTGTGTCCCAACAGAGCCAGTTCACAGGGAAACGGTAGAGCCGCCTTGCCCCCTGGGAAGAGGGCAGGAAAGCCCTAAGGTCATGGTGGGGAGGGGAAGTGCGGGAGGTGGCCATAGGTCAGCAAACAGCTCTGTGGAGAGCTGAAGAAATCTGTGATGTACCAAGTCAGATCCTACCCTTTACAGATGGAGAAATCGGGGGCCTTACCCACTGGTGAGTATTTACATCTTCTGAGACTCAGCTTCCCTATCTTCAAAACCAAAGGTATAACCTCTGTTCTGCCCAGCTGCAGGAGGCCCTTAAGAGAAGTGTGCCTTCTGGCATAGGAGGCACCTTGGGGGTGTGGGGGTGGGCAGGGCTAGTCAGGCAGAACTGGGGTGTGGGGCCCCGCGAGTTTGCTTACCGCTGACCCATACCTCTGGTTGGCCCTCTCATAAGGAGGGAGAGCAGTCCAGGCCCACCCTATGGCAAAGGATGAACTGAGGGCAGCACCCCCCCAAAAAGGACCCTGGGAGGCAGGTTTCTCATCACCAGCCCCTGTTCTGTGTCCTCTCCTGGATCATATTTGTGCTGCCCTAATTTCTAAGAGTTTAGACACTCCTTTGGGGAACCAAACTCATCAGGGAAATAAAAATTCAATTCAGTTCTCCACTAAAGAGAACTGTTGAGTTCTTGGCTTTCCTCTGTTGAGACACTTGGCTCACACATCAGAATCCGACAAATCCAGGTTTGAATCCCCATCCCGCCGCTTACCGGTGGAACAACATGGAACAAACCTGGGTTCTTGGAGCCACAGAGTCCCCACTGACAAAGTTGGAAGAGTCATCTCTGCCTTACAGGCTTGTTGAGAAGATTAAATTAATTCAGTGATTTATTTCAACAAATCTGTACTGAGCGTCTGTGGTGGGCCAGGCCTTGAGGATATAGCTAAGAATACAAGACACGCAGGGATATGTCCCCATATCATATTTGAAGGATAATGAGTTGTGTTCTATTTCACTGGATCTAACACACTATTGATTGATGATATACTTTTATTTTGGATAACAAGGAGAAAGAAAATTTGTGCCAATTAACCATGACATAGAACATTCTTACCCCTAGAAATGTTCTTTTGTGCTTACTGAAAAAGTTCTTTTAGACTTTCCTTCAATCCCAGAGGAGTTTCTAATCTCCCAGCCAATGTAAAACCAAAGGGTAACATCAGAGATCAGTGCGGGGTAAAATCCAAGAGAAATGTACGGTGCTCTGCAGCAAGCTTCCTGATCTAAGACCCCTGGGTTGATACCAGATAGGTTCCCAGGTGCAGGTTTCACGGAACGGAGAGAGACAGCACAAGTGGGCCGTGCAGAGCCAGCACTAAGAAGGGCAGGAAGGGTGAGGATGGGGTCCTGGCTGTGCACCGCTCCCCGCGGGGCTGAGCTTCTGCCGAAATAGAAGCAGCAGCAGAAGGAAAAGAGCCAAATGCCAGACGGAGGGAGTCTACAGAATGGAACCTGCTGTCAGAGATTTAAAACAGGCATCTTCCCTAGAAGTTCAGAGCACCCCAGTTCCCAGATCTTGGTTTCTAAATACCATTCTCCACTGGGTAGGGGGTGGGGGGGAAACCAACAAACAAAAACAGGCCACTGTGGGGAAGCAGCCAGTTCCAGGGCTGGCTCAGGGAAAGTACAAGATGACTGTGGAACATCTTGTTGTGCTAGAATGTGATGATGTGCTAAAAAAAAATAATGAGGACATGTCGATAGGAATGGAAGCCAGTGTACAAGGATTTCTACTGGACAAATTTGGCATCCTGTGAGCACTGAAATAAGTACTAAGAGTTATAGAAGATAAGCCAAAGAATAAAATAACAATCTATGAGTCCATCTGATAAAGAAATAAATGAATAAATGAATGGGCAGGTGGGGAAGAACACTCTTCCTTACAAAGAATGCTAAGAAACAAATGTAGAAAAAATGATGGAATTAGGAAAGCATCATTTGCCAGTTACCATGATATTTCAGACAAGAATCATGAATGGAGGGGCACCTGGGCGGCTCAGTTGGTTAAGCATCAGCCTAAAGCTCAGGTCATGATCCCAGGGTTCTGGGATCAAGCCCCACGTCGGGATCCCTGTTCAGTGGGGAGCTTGCTTCTCTCTCTTCCTCTGCTGCTGTCCCTGCTTGTGTTCGCTTGTTGTCAGTCAATTAATCAATCAATTTTTTTTAAAAAATCATGAATGGCTGCTACCAGTAGCAGATGATCAGAAACAGGACACTTCCACAGAGTAAGACAGTGCACAGAGCAGAAAATCCTTCTCCTTTTGCTCTAAAGACATTATAGTACAGCTGGGAATGTTTGAGTAAGGTATGTAGATCAGATAATAGAAGTGTAGCCATACAAATTTCCTGATTTTGATAATTGTACTATGATTATTCATTATATGAGAATGTCCTTCTTTTTAAGAAATACAGGCTGGGGGTGCCTGGGTGGCTCAGTGGGTTAAGCCTCTGCCTTCGGCTCAGGTCATGATCTCAGGATCCTGGAATCAAGCCCCACATTGGGCTCTCTGCTCAGCAGAGAGCCTGCTTCCCCCTCTATCTCTGCCTGCTTCTCTGCCTACTTGTGATCTCTCTCTGTCAAATAAATAAATAAATAAAATCTTAAAAGAAAAAAAAAAAAGAAATACAGGCTGGGAGCCCCTGGATGGCTCAGTCGGTTGAGCGTCTGACTCTTGGTTTTGGCTCAGGTGGCGATCTCAGGGTTGTGGGATCGAGCCCAGCATGGGAATCTGCGCTCAGTGTGGAGTTTGCCTGGCACTCTTTCCCTCTGCCCCCACCCCGCCCTGCACTCTTTCTCTCTCTCTCTCTCAAAATAAATAAATAAATCTTAAAAAAAAAAAAAAGGAAAGAAATACATGCTGAACTCTTTAGGCTAAAGGGGCATGGTGGTCACCTACTCTTAAACAGTTCAGGGGGAAAAAGTATGTAAAGCCCAACTACCAATTTCCATGGTGCATATACTCTACCTCCATGGCCAATTTCCAGTGACCCACAAGAAGTCTCTGAAAGGAAGTTAGGAGCAAAGTTGCCCTGGGGAGGGGGGAGGGGAGGAATCTCTGTATCCAGCAAACACGGTAAAATGCTAACATTTGGGGGAACTGAGTGCAGGGAATATGGGAAGATTTGTGCTCTTTTTCTGCAACCCTTAGGTAGTCTGAAACTTTTTCAGAGCCAAACGTTGGCTTTTTGAAAATGCTCGTACAACCGATCAAATCCAGTAAACGAATTGGGGAAAGACAGTCAAAGAGCATCCAAGTAGAGAAGTCGAGTGTGTAAAGCCCAGAAGCGGAAAAGGCACGATTCATTTGAAAACCCAAACCAGGAAAGCCTGAGCACTGGGGGCAGAGGAGCCCAGAGATGGGTTGGGGTTTGAAGGCCATTTTGGGTCCTGAGGTGGAGAAGTTACCCAAGCACTTTGAGCAGGGGGAGCTGGGCACTGTGGCCTTATTTGGTTTTATCACTCTGGCCCCTGGCTAACCCTCCATAAATGGTGGTCATTAATACCGCCGGGCTCTCTGCTGTCACTTCCCTGAGGAGACTTTTTGCTCAACTGTAGCTGACAGCAGGCGGCCCCGTACACAGGCTGCCAGGCCCAGCCCCACTTCACCCCTCGGACCCAGTCAGATCTGCTTTCTATGCACACAGGCCCTCCCCCTCCTCCACCAGCTTCCTTCTGTCTGTCTGGATTTCTAGTCTGGGAGTCCCAGAGCCCAGGGGGCGCCCAGAGAGGTTTGAGTTCAAGGTGGAATGAATGGGCTGTTTGATGGGAATCTCCCGGGGCAACCTCCAGGCTTGGTACAGTGTGAGTGGCTGTGGGCTTCCTTTTTTTCCAGATGAATCACCGCTCTGTGCGTCTGTAACTCAGAGCGCCCTCCCCCTGACGTGCCCTGGGGCCCTGCGGTAACAGGAGCGCAGACTGGGGATGTGTGCTGGGCAACTCTTCCTGTGACCAGCAGGAAGGACAGCGTGCTCTGTGCAGAGCGTCCTACGAGTTGTTCCTGTGCGATTCCTCATCCGTCTTGCCGGAAGCGCAGCGAGGGCACACCTTATTACGTCCAGTTTGCAGGGCAGCAAACTGAGACTTGAAAGGTTTACCCTGACTATTCAAGTTTACACAGCTGAGCCAAAGATTTCACTGAGGCCATCTGACCCCTAAGGGCTGCACTTCTGCTCATCCTCCCACAGCCCCCAGGCCATTTTTCTCAGCCTGGGCATCGGTGTTGCTGGCATCCAGGCCACGTGGTTGGGGGAGCTGGGAGTGACCAAGGGCTCCGGTGGGCCAGGAAGGGGTTCACTGGGATGCCTTCCGCAAGCTCTGCTTTAGCCAGGCCGGTTGCCATGGCAATAGCCAGGTTTGCGGAGTTGGAGGCCAGCAGGGAAGGCTCTTCTGAATCGCTGGGTGTTTATTCTGCGGTAAATCCCTTCCACAGTCCTCTGGGACTGCACATGGCCACCAGCGGTGGCTTGCAGGGCCAGGGTGAAAGCACAGGTTCTCAGAGAGGATGAAGCCCAGAGGCCTCAGCCACAGTGCCCCTCACCCGCCCCACTCCCACCAGCCTTGCTCTAGCGGCAGCCACCAGGAAGACCCCAGGCTTTTGCTTTCAGCTCCCCAGTCCCCAGACTAGGTGGAACCCAGGCAAGAACACAGATCTGGGGCCGCAGGGAGTTAATCCAACCTTGATTTATTCATTCTTTTGCCGGCTTTTGATTGCTGGCCTGCTGTCCACTGGTCACTACACCAGGCGCTGTGACCTGGGGTCAGCTTCCAGAAGCCAGACAGGCTCTGCACTCCTGGAGCTGGCCTTTCCGGGGGCTGGAAGACCCCACCCATGCTTCCTATGTCACCTTGGTTAAGTCCCTTTCCCTCTCTGAGCTCATCTGCAAAATGGGCCCATCGTGCCGACACTCAGGGATGCCGGTGGGGATGAGACCTTATATTTGAAGCATTTACCGGGGTGCCCAGGGCATAGTGGGGCTCAATACACAGTTATGGCATGAATGTCTGTAGGCTGCACTTGACCATTCTGTTCCACCCTCTAGGCCACCACCAGAAGAGCCTAAGGCCACCTCCCCCAGGCCTGGTAAGACTCCACCGTGGCCTCCCAGTCCTGACCTCCTTCTCCAGCACAACTAACTTTTTCCTGTGATATGGGTTTCAGCAGTTATCTGTTGATTTGATTCAGATTTGATTTTCTAAGCTGGGCTACCCTAGCCAAGGGGAAAGTTTCTTCCCAACACCAGGGACCCTGACCCCTCTGCTCCCTACTTGTCTCGCTGCCCCTCACCCCTGTCAGCCCAAAGCTGGTGTGTAGAGACAATAGAGGGAAGAACCTGATCATGTGACCCACCCAACGCTGCCCACCAGGCCTGTTGTCACAGAAGGAACCCTGCCTGAGGTCCTCAAGGTCAGCCTGAGCCCTGGCCCCCCTCGGTCTCCGCACAGGGCAGGCCTGCCGGGGGCAGGAAAATGAGCGGGTTGATTACAAGGGAGAGCAACATGGCCCCCAAAACCCACACTTAGGGAACGAGCAAAGAAGGAGAAAAACACTTAAGAATTTCATATTCTAGGGGCACCTGGGTGGCTCAGTGGGTTAAGCCTCTGCCTTCTCAGGGTCCTGGGATCCAGCCCCGCATCAGGCTCTCTGCTCAGCGGGGAGCCTGCTTCCTCTTCTCTCTCTGCCTGCCTCTCTGCCTACTTATGATCTCTGTCTGTCAAATAAATAAATAAAATCTTTAAAACAAACAAACAAATATAAAGCACTTAGATCCCCAAGGAGGAAACTGAGGCTCAGTGGTTTAAAAAAAAAAAAAAAAGAGTTTTATATTGCATATTTCAGAAACATGAAACTACCAAGTAATCATCGTGGGAAAACTCAAAATGTCAGAGCGTTTCCTCACACTTAACTTGGTGGCCCAGTGCTGATACTATTCTGCACTGCTCATGGTGGTGAGAGCCATGGGGTTTGGTGCCTCTAGAAGTCTTGACCAAGGCCTGGGAAATGGAAGTGGGCGCCCAGTCTGTGGGATCCCCCCCAAGCCGGTCCCAGAAGGACAGAGAGAGAAGATGTCTTACTCTAGCTTCTGTTGGACACCAAGAGGCAGTACTAATGAGTTATGCAGGATTTTCTTCTCTCCTCTCTTGGAATTCCTGCTCCTCAGGCTGGGGGTCTGTCAGGGTGCACATTTATACCAGGACGGACCCTACAGAGCAGCCGATGGCCTGTCATTGAGGGTGAGAGGTCGGTGGGCTGGAAGGAAGCTGTCGGGGGTGCCCGGAAGGATGACAGGAACTGCAGAGCTGAAGAAACTCCCAGCCAGCCCAGCCCCCTGAGCTGGAAAATCTTGAACAAAGAATCCAGGCAAGCCATAAAAGAAAAGGACAGTCAGACAGACAGGCCTAGCAAACATAGCCCCCGTGAGGAGGTCAGAAAACACTTGCACAGCAGAAGGAAAGGATGCAGATGGCGGAAGAGGAAAAGGGAGACCAGAGAGGAGATCTGAGGATTTCTGTTCTGTTCTGACCTGTTCTTTGCTTTTTTCCCTTTTCTTTTCCCTCCCTGCCTCTCTCCCTTCCTTCTTTCCTTTCTTTTTAAATAGACTTTGCTTTTTAGAGCATTTTTAAAAAGATCTTATTTATTTATTTGACAGACAGAGATCACAAGTAGGCAGAGAGAGAGGAGGAAGCAGGCTCCCCGCTGAGCAGAGAGCCCTATGCGGGGCTCCATCCCAGGACCCTGGGATCATGACCTGAGCCGAAGGCAGAGGCTTAACCCACTGAGCCACCCGGGCGCCCCTAGAGCATTTTTAAGTTCACAGCAAAATGAAGCAGAAAGTACACCGTTCTCGAACACCCCTGCCCCCTCACAGCCTCCCCCACCATCCCCATCCCCACCAGAGCAGTATGCTCCTTACAGGCAATGAACCTATGTTGACACATCATTATCGCCCAAGTATAAAGTTTACATTAGGGTTCACACTTAGTGTTGTACCTTCTATGGATTCCGATAAATATGTACCAGTACTTATCAACCAATACAGTACCATACACCATAGTTTGGCTGCCCCAGGAAACTTCTGTGCTTCAGCTGTGTGGCCCTCCTCCCACCTAACCCCTGGCAATCACCGATCTTTCTACTGTCTTGATAGTTTTGCCTTTTCCAGAATGCCATATAGTTCGAACATATTTAGCCTTTTCCAAATAGCTTCTTTCACTTAGTAAACGTGCATTTAAGTTTTCCCCGTGTCTTTTCATGGCTTGATAGCTCATTGCTTTTTAGTGCTGAATAATATTCCATTGTCTGGGGGCCCCTGGGTGGCTCAGTCAATTAAACGTCTGCCTTCGGCTCAGGTCATGATCCCAGGGGCCTGGGATCAAGCCCCACGTGAGCCTCCCTATTCAGCAGGGAGCCTGCTTCTCCTTCTCCCTCTGCCTCTGTCTGCTATGCCCCTTGCTTGTGCTCTCTCTCTCTGTGTCAAATAATAAATATTTTTTAAAAAATTTTATTCATTTGAGAGAGACAGAGGTAGAGAGGGCATGCGCAGGGGGAGGGGCAGAGAGAGAGGGAGAAGCAGACTCCCCACTGAGCAGGAAACCTGATGTGGGAAGCTCCATTCCAGGACTCTGGGATCACGACCTGCCGAAGGCAGACGCTCAACCATCTGAGCCACCCAGGCGCCCCTAAATAAAATCTCTTTAAAAAAATATTCCATTGGGGCGCCTGGGTGGCTCAGAGGGTTAAGCCTCTGCCTTCAGCTCAGGTCATGATCACAGGGTCCTGGGATCGAGCCCTGCATTGGGCTCTCTGCTCATCGGGGAGCCTGCTTCCTCCTCTCTCTCTGCCTGCCTCTCTGCCTACTTGTGATCTCTCTCTGTCAAATAAATAAATAAAATCTTTAAAAAAAAATATTCCATTGTCTGTTTGGACCACAGTTTGTTTGTCCTTTTGCCTACAGAAGGACATCTTGGTTGCCTTCAAGTTTGCGCAATTATGGTAAAGCTGCTATGAACATCTGAGTACAGGTTTCTGTGTGGATGTAAATTTCAGCTCCTTTGGGGGTTGGATTGTATAGGAGAGGATGTTTGCCTTTGTAAGAAACCGCCCAACTGTCTTCCAAAGTAGCCGTACCGTGTTGCATTCCCATCACCATTGAGCAAGAGTTCTTTTTTCTTTTAACTTCTTTTTTTAATGTAAGCTCTACACCCAATGTGGGGCTTGAACTCATGACCCCAAGATCGAGAGCCCCATGCTCTATGGACTGAGCCAGGCAGGCACCAGCATTTGGGGTCATGCGTGTTCCAGAATGTGGCCTTTCTAATCGTGTGTAGGAGTATCTCACTGTTGTTTTATTTTGTAATTCCCTCGTGACATAGGATGCGAAGCATGGTTTCGCAGGCTTACTAGCCACCTGGAACTCTTCTTCGGTGAGGTGTCCGTCAGGTGTTTGGCCCATTTTTAAAATTGGGCTGTTTGTTTTCTTATTGCTGAGTTTTAAGAGTTCTTTGCGTATTTTGGGTAACAATTCTTTCTCAGATCTGTCTTTTGCAAACATTTTCTCCCAGTCTGTGTTGCCTTCTCATGCACTTGAGGCACTCAGCGTTTTTGTTTTTGTTTTTTTTTAAAGATTATTTATTTATTTATTTATTTGAGAGAGAGATGGTGAGCACAAGCAGACAGAGCAGCAGGCAGAGGGAGAGGGAGAAGTAGACTCCCCGCTGAGCAGAGAGCCCGATGCAGGACTTGATCCCAGGACCCTGGGATCGCTACCTGAGCCGAAGGCAGCCACCTAACCGGCTGAGCCACCCAGGCGCCCTGCTCTCGGCTTTTGAGCCGATGGTTTCAGCCCTTGACCAAGCCAGATGTCTTTTACACCTGCTTCAGGACCACTCCAATGGGCAGTTGTTGCCTTGGCTGCCCCAGGGGGCTGGCAGAGACCTTGTCATCCGCACGTGGTCTGATGGCCCCGCCCAGTCCTTCATGGGGACTGCTCCCACCAACCCCCCATGCAGACCCAACTCTCGGCTCCGCTTCAGACCCAACTGACTGGTGCTGAGGAGGAAAGAAGTCAGAGTGATGGACCAGAGAAACCGGAGGCACCGATATTTTTTTAAGCTTATTTATTCTTTTAAGTAACCCCTGCATCCAATGTGGGCTCCCGCTCCATAACACCAAGATCGAGAGTCCTGTGCTTTCCCAGCTGAGCCAGCCAGGAACCCCTGGAGGCACCGATTTAAACTGGGAAGTCAGAGAAGGCACCACAGATAATGGCACCATTTGGGCCTGAAACCTGGAGCCAGAACACCATCCTGCAGCACATGGGTCCAGAGGGAAGGTCAAGCGCAAAGCCCCTTCCCTGTGTGGCTGAGACAGAAGGAGTCAGAGGAAGGAGAGAAGAGGAGGCCACAAAGTTTCAAAGATGGGAGCAGAGGTGGGCCATCGCCAGAAGTTTGGACTGACTCCAGACGCAGTGGGAAGCCACCGGAGGGTTTTCAGCCTAGAAATGACACGGTCTGATTTGCATTTTTAAAGCTTGCTCTGGCTGCTCCTTGGAGGATGGATTACAAAGAAGCAGGAGGGGAAGCAGGGAGACAAGCTCGGCATGTTACTGCTCTGGTTAATATAAACACCCCAGCCTAACGGCAGCTCCCCTGCCAACAGTCACCGGGGCCAGTTACGTAGAACCCCGTGCACACTCACGGCAATCCCACACACACCTCGGGTCTCCCACACTCACAGACACCTACGGCCTGTCCCCGACACGTGTGCGTGCGTGTGTATTCACGGTTCCCCACGCACACAGACGCAGATCAGGCTCACGCACACACGTTGCCACTCATGGCCCCAGCAGAGACATTCTCGTGCACAGGCGAGGACACACAGCCCCGTTTACACACCTCTTTACACGTCCATGCCCCATCTACACACCTCCTTACACGTCCATGACATGCTTCCATCCAGACACACATCTCAACATCCACGCCGTTTCCCATTTTCCAAAGGGAAGCAGGTCTGAGCAGGGGAAGGGGCTGGGAAAAAGGAGTGAGGGGTTTTATGAGAGGAGGCGGTAGTGCAAGCCTACTTAGTCACTGGAGAAAGAAAATGCTCTAACGCCTGCTCTAACGCCCTCAATTGCACCTGATGACTGGGTCAGCCAGTTATTAGCAAGACTGCCTTGAAGCCTTCTTTTGTCAGGTTGGGGGCTCCCCCCCATCCTTACTTTGCAGTTCCTCCTCCTGCAGCAGCTGAGGCCCAGCTGCCCCCACCTCCAGCCCTGACATTAAGCAGCTCTCACTGTACTCCTAGTGACTCACGGGGCCTTGGGGGGGGGGGTGGGGGGGGGGGGGGCTGCCTTCGGCTCAGGTAGCGATCCCAGGGTCCTGGGATCAAGTCCTGCATCGGGCTTCTCTGCCCTCTAAGGCCTGAGAAGCCTTGTAGCTCCCAGGAGGTTTCCTTTCAGGGCCTCATGAGTCATGATAGGCAGAGGACAGAGGGACAGACGGGTGGGGGTGAGGTGGGTGGAGTGGGGGCTGCTTTGGGAAAATCTGGACTCCTCAGAAAGACCTTTTTCAAGGCCCCAGAGGACTCCCCCACCCTCCCCCCAACCAACTCCTGTCAAGCACTTCCGGCTTCCAGCTCTGAGACCCAGTCACCGTGGCCTGCCAGCCACCAGCAGTTCTTCGAGCAAGCACCTTCAAATCTTTGCTTATGCTGTTCCCACGACCACCTGGAACGGCTTCCTTATCTTCCAGACTCAGTTTAGAAGCCACCTCCTCAGGAAAGTCCTCCTGATTGTCCCACCATGTCCTGGCAGGTAGAGGACCCTCCTTGTGCTCCCATCCATACCAACACTTACCGCACAGCCCAGCACCCACAGGGTTACGCTTGGCTGCTTCCCCACTGGGGCAAAGACAATGTCTGATTGATGCTCTGCCGGCTGGCACATAGTAGGTGCTGAGCAAATACTTCTTGAATAAATAAACAAAAGTTGCTCCTATGTCTCAATGAAACTAGATAGTAGATTATTTCTGGAAAAGAGTCCTTGCTCCCTCTATCTTTTTTGCTAGTCCAAGAACCACCTGCTGACCACTAAGTCTCCAGCTCATATCGTAGGGTACCTGGGGCCACGATTCTCTTCTACTTCCTCTGTCTTCAGCCTAGTCTGGTGTGTGTTGCTGAGGAATGCCAGGCCCCCTGGGTTGGGGTGGGAGGTAATGGGGGAGGGGAGATTTGGAAAGTGGGGTGACATAGGGTGGAGAGATTCAAGTTAAATGTATATAATTCCCTATAAATTTCTAGGGGGAGAGGGTGGTGGACACAGGGGTGTATGTGTTATCTGTTGGTAGAGAGCACTAGGTGGGGAATTAGGAGATGAAAAGAACAGGAAAAATACCCCAGAGAAAGAAGACTTTCAACAACCCAGACAGGGGTGAACAGTTTGCTGATTTAAGGAGAAGGCTGGCCAGAGCATCTGCCTTGTTGAGAAGTCTGGGCTGTGCCAGGAGAGGGGGTCCAATGACTCAGGACCTGGACCATGCTGGCGGTCAAACAGGATCCTGGCCTTTGTGACCCCAGCAGAATCCAACTTCCCTTCCCAAGGAGCAAAGAAATATAAAACCTGATAGCCATCATTTAGTGAGTGTTGATGACAAAGAAGGCGAGCACAGCCCACGGCCACTTTCCAGGCTGTGCCATGACAGACATCACTAATCAATCACGAGTGTACGCATCCCCTCCAGGCCAGGATGAGATGTCTAAATTCCTACACAGTGCTCCAGGAGTCCTCACCCATCAGCTGGAGCTGGCATGTAAGGGGGACCTTTTTTGCCATCACTGATCTCCTGGTGCTTAAGTGCTTAAAAATTTATCCCATTCAGTTCTCACACGAAATCTATGAGATAAATATTAACTTTTATTTCCCAGATGAAGAACAAAGAGGGGTCAGCATGGTTAAGGAACTTGACCGAGTTCATACTGGTACTACGAGTAGGACTGAAAATTCAGACCCTAGTAGGTCTGTGTCCAAAGTCCAGGCTTTTGCCACCGTCTCCCCAGGTCTCCACACCACCCCATTGTGGGTGTTTGCTGGGACTCTGTTGCCTCATAGTCTCCAAACTTCCTGTACCATGTAAGATGACAGCAGGAGAGGGCCATTACCCTCGGACAGGGCATTTGAGGAATCTTTCAGAAGGGGACCATTTGCCAAGAGCAGACAGTGCTGAGACCAGAAGGAGTAGTGAAGACCCTGGTGGGCAGAGAGGGAGATGACTAGAATCTGAAGAGAGCCAGAGCTGCAAAGGAAGGAAATAAGGGAGGAAATACCCCCATCTCTCACCATCTCCCTTCCCAGTCTCCTCCAGTGGGAGACCCTGGAAGCCAGAGGCCTGAAGTTTGGCTGATGTAGCCCACACAGGTCAGCCTCCTGGAAGTCAAAGTGTGTGTGTGTGTGTGTGTGTGTGTGTGTGTGTGTGTGTTGGGGCAGGAGGAGATAGAAGGATGGAGGTCTGGAGGAACACACTGGGAAGGCCATCCAGAATGTTCCTTTCCTGTTTAGGGGAATAGGGTGGGAATTTCCCTTCCTGAGGAGAGTTTATGGGCCAATAGTGGCAGTTTCAGTCTGAATCCAAAGACCTGGAGGACCATGAAAGCCAGTGGGGTATGCTGAAGTCCAATAGCAGGAGAAGACCAATTTCCCTGCTCAACAGTCAGGCGGACAGAAAATTCTCCCTTCTTCCTCCTTCCTGTTCTCTTCAAGCCCACCACACTGGGGAGGGCAACCTGCTTTACTCAGCCTAAGTATTCAAATGTTAATCTTCCCCCAAGATGCCCTCACAGAAACACCTTCAAATTAATGTTTGACCAAATATTGGCATCCCGTGGTCCACTCAAGTTGACACATCAGATAACCTGCCATCATACCATTGATGGTAGAGGGCCAGTAACAGCAAAGGCATCCTAGGCAGACCGCCCAACGGTGTGACTTTGGCAATGATGTTGACTGACTGGCATCCCTTGGATCCTGCCCATCTTCCCAGCTGGGAGTCCAGCCTTCCTGCAGATGCCGTGAACAGCCCCAGATTTCTGCTTAAGAATGTCAGAGTCCAGGGGCGCCTGCAGGCCCCCGTCAGGCATCTGACTGTTCGTTTCTGCTCAGGTCATGATTTCAGGGTCATGAGAATGAGCCTGGCGTGGGGGCCCTGCCCTCTGCGGGAAGTCTGCTTAAGCTTCTCTTTCTCTCCCTCTCTTCCTCAGTCCTCCACCCCTCCCTCCCCCACCCCGCTCACATGCTCTCTCTCTGAGGGTTGGGGGGAGGGGAAGAACGTCAGAGTCCATTCCTGCTGCTAGCAATCAGACAACCAGGCAGGACAGTGTGATGACACACTCAGTGGTGAGCCTTAACAGGCGCGGCAGGGATGCCTCCGGCGAGGACACAGCCTCAGAACCTCCAGCTTCCCCTTCTGAATGTCCTGGCTCTGCTGGTCCCGTAATCAGGCACGCCTGCTTTGAGATCATTTGTGTTTTCAGCTGAGGTGCCTCTGGGACACCCCAGGGGATCTAATTCTACGATGTGCGCCCCACTCCCAGACGTGTTTGCTTTTGGAGGCTGAGAGAGAAGAGACCCCCCCATGGCCCCAAGAGAAGACACAACGGGGGCTGCTTTGGAAGTCCACAGTAGTACAACAGAGGCACCTCCCTGAAGGAACCCCCTGAGGGAAGGGCCCCGCCCTGTCCCCTGAGCCAACCACCCCCGCCCAGCCTCCTTCTGTCAGAGCCCTGGGGTCAAGCTGCCCCAAGAAGCAACCAGCCACTGTTAACCATCCCCCCTCCACCCCAAGCCCAGGACTCGGATGTCTCTCTGGATGTTCAATATTTGCTCAGAGAATTAGAAGAAAGGCAAAGCGAAAACTGCGGACGTGATAGGCTGGTGCCTGTGGTGACAGGACCATGCCACCCCAGAGTTTCCAGGGAAAGTGTGGGGTGTGTGTGGTGGAGAGACCTTCCGCCCCAGACACAGCCTGAGGACTAACAGGAGAGGGAACCAAGCTGGCCCCGCTCTCCCCAACCGCCAACACACATTCCCTCCCAGGGCTCCAGTCTGCGCACCTGTTGGCACCGGGGTCCCCCTGTTCTGCAGAACGGATGCACCAAGCCTGGCCCCACTGCAGCGAGGGCAGCGGTGTCCATGTTTCTTGCCCCCAGGAAGCCCGGGCTTAGCAGGGGACACAGCCAGACAAGCACTCCTGTGGGCAACTGTGGTTAGGGCATGTCACAGGGCTGCCTGGAACCCGCTCCGCCCCTCCCCCACCCCAGACCCCTGAACCTCCTCTTCCTCCAGTCCCATGGGTTCTGAGGACAAGCCTATGGCCGGGCTCCCAAATGTCTTCCTGCACCTCTCCTATCTGCCCTCACGACGAGGTTGGAGACAGCTCCTGGAAGGTGACCTGGGGAGACCAGGATGCCTCCTTCTTGCCCTCTCACTACTCCGAATACACTGTCTATCTCTTCCCTGGGGTGTCACTGTCCTGGCTCACAGCTCTGGAATTCTTGGAGAATGTGACCCCTGCCCAGGCCAACAGGGTGTTCGCCCTCTCCTGGGACGTGGGGGCAAGCGTCAGCTCCTGCAGGAGTCTTAGACCAAGCCCAGCTTGGTGGGGTTTGCTGACATCTCACAGAACAAGTCCCTGCCCAGAGAAAACAAGAATGGAGGACCTCTGGCCTAGGCTTCAGGGACCTCATCAGACTTGAGCCCAGCTATGTCTGGACCACCTGTCGACCCCCCTGGTCTGAGGCAGCTGAGCGAAGGGGGCTCCCCCCTACCCCAGGGCAGGTCTGCACCTCTGCCCACCCCGCCCCCTGCTACCTGATTTTGCTGACCTTCCCTAGCCGCCCCCTCAGAACTCAGCTCCAGGGGTGCCTGGGTGGCTCAGTAGGTTAAGCCTCTGCCTTCGGCTCAGGTCATGATCCCGCGGTCCTGGATCGAGCCCCGCATCAGGCTCTCTGATCAGCAGGGAGCCTGCTTCCTCCCTCTCTGCCTGCCTCTCTGCCTACTTGTGATCTGTCAAATAAATAAATAAAATCTTAAAAAAAAAATAAAAATAAAGAACTCAGCTCCAGGCTGCCCAGGACAAGGGGGGAGTCTAAGCACTTGTGAGCCTCTCTCTCTCCTGGGCTCTTGTGGGTTGGGAGAGAGGGACTGGGAGGATGGGGGACCTGCCAGGCTCCAGGGCAGGGGTTTGGCGTTGGGGGTGGGGGTGGGTCTAAGTGAGGGAGAGTCCGCCTTTCATCCTGGCTCTGGAGAGCGAAGCCCCCCAGCCCGGAGCCGGCTGGCTTTGGCATGCTCCACAAATCTCGAGGACGTCGCAGCTGTGACTGGATTATTTATAGCCCCCGTCTTACATTCCTAACGCGAAAATATCACACAAAGGGAAAGGTAATGAAATCTCACCTCTCCTGCATGTCCCTCCCTCCAAACTGCAGGGCTTTTTCCAGAAGCCCTCATGGCTGAAGGAGGGATGAGAGAGGCCCGCCGCCCGCACCCCTGTCTCGCTCCCTCCCTCCTTCTGTCAGTCACACTCCTTTCCCCTCACCCGCCCCTCCACTTCCACTCGCTCTCAGACACATTCTCTCACGTTCTCTCTCTCTCACACATACACTTCCTCCCAGATGCACAGACAATCCTGTTCTCTGGCTCCCTCTCGGCTCGCGCTGCCTGAGCCCTTCGTAGCCCCCAGACACACCCCACACACATCCTTGCCCTTTTCCTTCCACTGCCGCTGCTGTCTCCCTGTGTGACTAACTCCCTTAGCTTGCGTATTTGCTTTTTGTGTGTCAGTGAAGACGCTGGCACATTCGTTACCAGGTCTGTCCTCTGCGAGGCATGTCAGCACCTGGTCGATAGTGGATGGAGGCGTCCGCTTACGTTCATCTTGCTCTGCCTTTAAAACTCCCGTGGGCATGGCCTCCCTTGGGAGAGCCCTTCTGTGGCACGTGGCCGTGAGGACACTGGTTCCTGGGCTTGACACACTCAGACACGCAGAAAGCACACGCCACCGAACACGCTTCTCACCCCGCAGGAGGGGACATCTAAGGTTGTGCTCTGCAAATCGGACGCTGGGCCTGGGTGGGGGTGTTTTCTGGTGCTGAGGATGAGAAGGGCCTCCTCCTCCCTCCTCCTGCCTCCTGCCTTGCTGCCTTGGTGGTGTTAAGTAGGATGAGTCTGGTAGGACAGTGTCGCACAGGCACAAACCGAAGCTCTCAGAGCCCTGCTCAGGCTCTGGGGGAGAGCCAAGGCCCCACCCCTCCCTGCCCAGCACCCTCCAACACATACCCCTAGCCCAGGCCTAAGGAAGAATAATCAGAAAGCCACACTTTCTACTGCATCCTGGTCTGACGGGGTCCATGAGTCACTTCTGTCCAGACAGTCACAGGGACTGGGGACTCTATGTGTGTGTGTGTGCACACATGCATAGATCGGTGCGTGCGTGTACACACACCCAAGCTGGGATGAGGACAAGTCACAGATTATAACAGTTCACCCTAGGCTGGGGGTCTGGGGAGGGGTCCTGGGGATAGAAACCTTGCAACCCACCAATAGGGCGCCATTTCTTGGAAGCCTCCTTTTTAATCTTAAAAATTCACCTGGCTTTTTGCGTTATTCACAATAACATATAGCTGTACAAAAATGTCTTAAATGACTCATAATTAAAGTTAATTTTTTTTTCTGAAATCTTTGCTTATTGTTGACCTTTCCAGAAGTTGAATCTCAAAAACCCTTTGGCTTATCCCAGAGACTCTGAGGGCACAAACCCCCGAGTGAAGGATCAAGGGGACCAGTCCAGGGGGGTAAGGATATGGAGTATAAATTTCAGGATAAGGATACAAACAAAGGCTCTTGGGTTTACGTCCTGGCTCTGCCAAGTATTAGCCATGTTGGCTGTAGCTGAATCACTTCAGAATCTTGGCCTGGACAACGGGTGTGATCATAGCACCTGTCACCTAGGGGTTTTACGAAGCGTAAATGCATTAATGTACGCAAAGTGCTTAAGACAGCAGCTGACATGATACAGATGTTTGCAATTATTTTTCCGTAGAAGACCAACACAAAGCCACCAAATCAACAGCAGGGACTGAAATTAGAGAGCACTCTTGCCTCTTCCTGGGATGTGCTCTGCCCTCGGCCTGGGCCACCCACCCAGCTCCAGGCCGCGGCTCATGCATTCTGTCTGCCGGGTGCTCGGTCCACAAACGCTCCTGTCTGTCCCAAGCAACATTCCTGGACTGGCATTCTGTGTTACAAAAGACCTTCTAGAGGGGGAGAAACAGGCCAACAGCATATAGACCGTATTCAGAACGGACGACCCAACACGAGTGTCATTCCTTCTTTCAAAGAGTCACTGCCTAGCAGCAGGGTGCCAGAGACAGACAGATTAAAGCGCTGAGTGCAGTACAATGGGATTATGATGACATCGTCTAGTGGCATGGAAGACTCCTGCCTCGCGTCTCTATCAAGCCTCTTCTTTGATGTCAACTCACCTGCAGGGCCTTCTAGAACCCCCTGTGCGCAATGACAACACTCTTCCCCAACCAGTCCATCACTCTCCCCGACCTACTCTATCCAAATTCGGCTGAGACCAAATCTGCACATGGCTTTGCATTCCCTGCTGTTTAAGTCATGGGGAGCTGTGGTCATGGAAAGACCAGGTGCGCCTGCTCCACGGGCAGGCCCTGCAGTTGGTTCGTCTGGTCCTGGAACGGATGAACCCAGGTTCCGCCATGTCCAAGTGGGTGACAGCCTGTGGGCATACGGGCACACAGCCGGTCTGGGACCATGACTTTTGCGGTTCACGAGGACTTATCAGAGGGTCGTTGGGGGGCTGCAGAATCCATCAGGCTGTTTGTGCAAGCTCAGGACCTTGGGAATGAAGGAAGATAGCCATGGAGGAGCCTGGGTTCTGAACCAGTGAGCCCAGCGAGAGAACTGGAAAGGCAGGTCGGGCTTCAGCTGGGCTGTTTTGCAACCAGGCAAGAGCAGGTTAAAAAGGATGAAGGTAGCTGGCAAGGGCAGTCAGGGCAGGGCCAATCGCCTTCCATCTGTATATTCACTGTCTTCAGCACCACAAAGACGGCCTCCCTTGACCTCTGTGCTCCAGCCATGGAGGCATAGGATGGCTTCCTCAGAGAGAAAAATTTGGTTTGGGCAAATTTTCTTCCAGCTGAACCCAGAGAAGAGCTAGAGGCCTGACCAGGGGGGCAGAGGCCAAAATTACAGTATCGGAGAGATTCCCCAACAGACCCAGAATGGCTTCATTCCTGAGTCATGCTTTCCTGCAAACCCGGAGCACCTCCCAGCATTCAGGTATTCTGCACAAGGGTGTCTTTTTAAATTTAGTGTTGAACAACTAAGACCTGGAATTTCCCCCTTGCTGCTCATTGAACTCCTACTCACTTGTCAAAACCCAAGCCAAAGTGCCCAACCTAAAACAGGGGCTCCTGCACTATCAATCTGTGTTTCTGGAATTCTTCCCCACTAGGCTGAGCCTATCAGCGAGGATTTTGGCTTATTTATGACCACATTCCAAAAGCCGAATAAATGGTAACTGACCAGAAGACCCAGTAAAGCAAGGACAGGCCATGCTTTCTGACTCTGAGAATGTGATTACACCTCTCACTCCTCCCAAATAACCCAAGCATCTGCTCCGCGGAGGGAGGCAGGACATTCCTGTTTGGCAGGGACTGTTCCTGGTTTCAATGACCTGCCTCAACCAGATCGGTATTTCTTTGGAGTTATCAGTTATCGTTTGTGCGTCTCTGCAGGGGGCTGGGGTAAATGGTTACATAATCCAGGAAGAGTGCGTCCTCCTCCTCTTGCCACAGACCCCTGGCTCCCTGTAGGCGCTTTTCTTATATCCCCCCAATGGCCCCACAGCTACCAGGCTCATTGGAAACAAAAGCCCCTGACAGGTGCAGCCAGTCAGCTTTCCAGACAGGTCAGAGAGCCCCTCTATGGGGGGACTCTCTGGGTGGTATCAGTAGGGAAGGGAATGTCACTGCTTCTGTCTGGCAATAGGCCCTGGGGCCCTGCACTCTGGAAGGGTCCATTGTTGGTGCATTCAGCCTGGGGCGGTGTGAGCAAATGCCGCTCCCTTCCTCCCCCTGCAAAGCTGCCACTTTGCCCCCAGGCAGAGTGAGTTTCTTGCTACCCCCAAGGGCCCAGAGGACAGCTCCCAGGTAAGGCAAAGCCCATCTGCATCTTTCTTTCCTGTCCCCGGTGTCTCAGGGCTCTGGGACACACAATACACTTTATCAACAGCCTGTCTCTCCCCCAACAACCTTCCCTAACCCCACCCTGATTTCTTCCTTTAGGATGATAATAACACCCACATATCAGGATCCACAAGTAGAGAGGACTTCATGCTTAGTTCACAATCATTTGCTATCTCATTCGATTCCCTTCATCAAGCTTGGAAGGAAGCGCAATTCTTTCTGCCTCACAGAACAGAAGTTCGAAGCTCTGAGTGACTTCGCCAAGATCACTAGTACAGAAGAACTTTGAACCCCCTTCTGTCTAATCCCCAAGGCTGAATGAATTCTTCCCAAACACCCCATCTCTGTCCTTTATGGCCTTTTCTTGGGGGAGCCCTGAGGGAGGAAGGAAACATACAATCGGACGGTCCCCCGGAGCAAGGAGAACAAAGCTAGAACCCCAAAAAAGGGCAAGAGAGCAAAAGACACACATGTGGAGCTGCACCCTTAGCCCCTATCTGCAATTCCTCCTTGCCAAGCCTTTCGCCAGAGTGGCCATCTGTCAACACCAGCTTCGGAATGAGGACCCACAGCCCCTGCCCTCCCCGGGGAGACTCTGAACGGCTGGCTTGAAACCCCCAGCCTACAACAGCAGGACAGGGGACTGAGGGGCTGAAAGTGTGGGGCGGGGCTCAGCGTCTGCCGCCCTGGGTTCAAATTCCAGGTCCACATCTTCCTAGTGGGGAGTCCCTGTGCCTCAGTTTCTCCCTCTGTGAAAAGGCGGGATAATCATAGCTCGGTCGTGGGCGCCGTGTGGAGGAAGTGAGATTGTGCAGCCTGCTCAGTGCAGGCCATGGCCTTGAGTGGGGCTGTAAGGGTGCAGTGCTGCAGATGCAAAGGGCACACACAGGTGGGGAGACAGGCTCCGGCGCCCAGTGTGGCCTCAAGGAGACCTTGAGACTTGAGCCCGTGCCTTGACACTCTGGCTCTGGGGCTGGTCTCGGGGACAGAGTCACAAAGTGCTGTTCCAAGGCTCAGAATCCAGTAGAGGAAGGCCCTGCCCTTGTAAAGTGCTCCAAATCCACTCATTCCTTTCCTTCTCTCCCCTGGAATGTGAAACTTACTGCAGAAACCTTCTAACCTCTGGCTTCGGTTTATTATCAAGAAGACTATATGGCTTCATACGGGCTGGACCCTCGATGAATGTCTCTTCCCTTGGTGAGATGAGGGGGCGACAAGCTGGATGGGTGCAGGGCACTGGCTGGCTGGGGGACAGCTGAGCAAGAAAGCGGTCGGGGGAGCAGGCAGGGGATACGGGGCGCCTCCTGACTTTGTCAGGGAGTGCTCAGGGAAGGAGCAGACAGGAGATAGAGGACTATCCTCCTCCTGCCTCACTCAGGGACAAGGGAGGATTGAGACAACTGCCATTTGTCTTTGGTCACCTTGTGGAAACTCCCTGCCCTTCTCATTCTAGGCCTGTTTTCTCTCTGCAGAATGAACCGCTCTAAAAGGTCCCGCCCACTTAGAATTTTCTAGGATGCTCAATCAGCCTCTCTCTCTGGGGTGTTCCCTGATTGTGCTTAAGGAGGCCTGATCTTCCTGCCGGTGCATAGCTTTCTGCCTGCCTTCTCCACCTCCCACCACTGCACCCTCCTTATCAGACACGTGAGGTTCATTTTTCACCGGAGTTTACAAGCAGGATCTGGAAGAGCCGGTCTGCAGTAGTCCCGGCACTTGCTGGCTCCCACCCCAACAGGGAGGCAAGTGGCTTGGGACCAGAAGACCTGCCTGACAGGTGTGGAGCGCGGGGCAGCAGGCCTGGGGACTAACGCAGCCCAGCCGTCCTTGGCCAGCTGGAGGACTGGCCGGGGGCCCGGGCTGGCCCTGGCTTCTCTAGTGGGGAGGAGAGGGTGCACCCGTGGCGGGGGTGGAAGTGGAACCTTCTGGGCTTTCCTGACGTCACCTCCCCTGCAGCAACTGATTGGCCCAGGGCTTCCCTCTCCCTGGGGCGGGGTTGGGGTGGGGGAAGTCTCTGGGCAGAGTGACCCAATGCCCCAGTCCTCTGTCCAGCTCTGGCACAGGGGAGGGGGCAGGCGAGGCCAGGTGGCCCAACAGACAGATTAAGCATGTGCTTAGGGCACAGGCAGTAAAAGGGCATCAACAGCGCTCTGGTTTGCTTTGGTTTTTTAAAGGGCTGGCTCCTAGTATTTCAAAAATAGCAAGGAAGTAGTCATCCGGGGGGAAAAAAATATCAGAAGTCTGTTGGACTTCCGCACACTGATTTTAAGGTTTAGAGAGGTTTTTATTTTGAGTTTGTACGTAGATGGGTTGTGGGCAAGGGAGGGGGGTTACATCCCAACCTCTCAGCTCTCAGCGCTGCTTAAAGGTCTTAATCCAGCTCAGGGTAAATCAAGGATCAGGAAAGGGGTGGGGACAAGAGGGGGTTGAAAAGGAGGCAGCACAGGACTGCAGCCCAGCTCTCTGTCCCCTAGAGGGGGAGGCTCTCTGGAGAGAAGCGAAAGCTGGGCTAGCCCCACCTTCAGGCAGAGCGAGGCCTGTGTGAGAGTGGACAAGGTCTTGGGAAACTAGGGTGTGGAATGGTAGAGGGAGCAAGGAGTGGGGTCCCACATGGCCCCAGAACTAGATCTGGCAGCTTGAAATTCCAACCGCTGGACCAGAGGTGGGATTTGTTCTCCCTCCGCTCACTCTGGAAATGGCAAAGCTCTTGGCCAAAAGTGGCCAAAGATGGTGGAAGGGGAGCTGGCCACCCACTCCTTGGAAGGTGGTTCCCAGGATGGCAGGGAGGGGCCTTGGGGCCTCTTCTCTCACAGACTTCATGTTACTCACGTGCCAAATACCTTTCTACCCCAACCACACGCGTGACAGCAAACACTTGCTAAGCGCGAACTCTGAACCAGTACTCTCCATACAGCAGCCGATTGAACCCTCGTATCGCCCTGTGATGTGGTCACTCCATCCCCATCCTCCAGTGAGGAAACAGCCTGAGATGTTCATTACCGGCTTCAGAGCACACAGCTGGCTGGTGGCAGAGGGAGGCCACAAACCCAGTCGTCCAGCAGGCTTTACTCAATACTACAGGTCTCAGCCTAGCTCTGGGCCTCTGGAGGGCCAAAGCCGCAAGCTGCCACCCCCACTCACTCTGGCCTGGCCATGCTGCTCTCAGCTTCTGCCACGTCC
Organism: Enhydra lutris kenyoni; assembly: GCF_002288905.1. Lineage (NCBI taxonomy): Eukaryota > Metazoa > Chordata > Mammalia > Carnivora > Mustelidae > Enhydra > Enhydra lutris. The sequence goes on along the minus strand of NW_019154104.1, from coordinate 17,276,764 downwards.
AGAAGTAGGCCCCCCGATATTCATTAGAGCCAAGCACCCCAGGCCTGAGAACCAGGACAGGCAACCTAATTAGCAGACACCCAGTTCCATCCCAGGCGAGTCCCTCCCCCTGTGCTTTCTATGCCCCAAGCCTTGCTCTGAGTGTTTTATGGGCATTTATACCTTAAATCCACCCAACAGCGCTGTGATTTTGGTAGAATTCTCATGCTCATTTTCCTGGAGGGGAAACTGAGGGACAGAGAGCTGAAGTAAGTAAGTGGAGAAGCTGGGATACAAATCCAGGCTGTCTGGCTCCAGAGTGCATGCCCTTGACCTCGCCACACCTCCGGAGGTACTGTGCCTGGGTTCAAGTCCCGGCGCACCAGCCGCATCGCATGGTAGGTTTGTAATCTTGGACAAGCTACTTAACCTTTCTATGTCTGGATCCTTCTTCTGTAAAATGTGGGCAATAACAACACCCGCTTTGTAGGGTTATCATGCGGACTAAGCAGGTTAGGGGATGTAAAGCACTTAGAACGGCGCCTGGCCCGTAGTAAGCGCTATGTGCACGGAGACTCCCAGTTTGACTTTTCCAAGTCCCATACTGCCTCTCCTGGATGTCTCCTCCCATGGGGGCTATCACTCATTAATTACATCCCCCTTCTGGTATACTCAACCTCTCCTTCTCCACTAGCCCTCCCCTGTGGACATGCTCTGACTCCTCGAGCATCAGAGAAACTCCTCCCACCTGCCTCCTGGCTGCCAAGTTCTCTGTTTCCCTTCAGAGCCAAGACTCTGGAACAAGCTGGGTCTTCTGCTGCCCCTGCACTGCCCTCCATCTCCATCCTGCACATACTGCGAGGGCCAGGGTCTCCAGGGACCTCCCTGCTGCCTTATCTTCCCCCTTCTCAGCCAACTCCCAGCCCTATCCGTGACACCATCCGGCAGCATCTTCTTTGGCAGGCAGGATGCGACTTCCTGTGACTGTCCTCCCCACCTCTCCGGCTACTCACCTCCTCCCCCAGCCCTGGAAGGTGAGTGTCCATAGTATTCACAGCCTTGTCATTCTGCCCACCTGGGACCTCATCCAAACGCATGCCTCTGCCACCACTCACAAGGAAGACAACCCCTCTCGGCTCCTGCCCACACCCGTCTGCAGGGTTCAGGCAGGCACATCCACCTACTTACCTGGCTTCTCCCCCCAGCTGGCCCATGGCACCTCAGGCCAGTGTCCAAAAGGGACCAGACTTCTTCCCCTAAACCTGCTCTCGTGCTGCATTCCCAGGGCACCCGAGCTGAGGGCGACACCTGCCTCCTTCCTCCCTCTGCCTGTCCCTCATGCACCAGAGCGCATCTTAGCACCAGAGCCTGCCTTCTCTCCACCTAAGACCTCTGTGCCCCCTCCCCCAATGCCACGGTCCCTCCTTACTTTGGCTTCATCACCTCCTGCCTGAATCCTGCAATTGCCTTTTTTTTTTTTTTTTTTAAGATTTCATTTATTTATTTGACAGAGAGAGAGACAGTGAGAGAGGGAACACAAGCAGGGGTAGAGGGAGACTGAGAAGCAGACTCCCCGCTGAGCAGGAAGCCCAGGCTGCTGCAAAGGCAGAAGCTTAACGAATGAGCCACCCAGGCGCCCCTGCAATGGCCGTCTACCTGGTTTCCCAGCCTTGGTTCTCTTTCTGAGCTAATCTAGTCCTCATGCTACTGCCAGAAAGATCTTTTCAAACGGCACACCAGACGGCGTCCCTCTGCTCACGTTTTTCAAAGGCCCTTTAAGATTAATTTCAAGCTCCTCAGCTTAGCTCAGGAGGCCTTGCTTGCTGGTCCCACCTCACCTCTCCCCACATACCAGTGAAACCAAACCAACTCCTTGCCCTTTTCTGGTGGAACCATGATCTCCTGCCTCCTAGCCCCTTTCTCCCCTTTCTCTCCAACCTTCTGGAAGGGCTCTTTGCCAGTGCCCCAGATGGGACAGACCCCATCTGTGCTCCTGTGGCCTCGTGGTCAGAGCACTTATCCATCCCTTCCCCCCTGCCAGCAGAGGGGGTGGAGGCATGGAGGGGAGGCGGCACCTGAACCAAGCAAGAATAATGGTGGCAACAATGCCCACACTCACTGACAGCCTTGCCGACTTGCTTATGTGTTTTAGCAGAGGGGCTGGGGGGGCCAAAAGGAGAGGCTGCAACCTTTCGGACAAGCGACAGCCTGGGCTCTAGGCATCTCCAGTCGCCTCTACAGTCCTGAGGGAACAAGAACCCTGCCGCAGGCGCTTGGCCTCAGTGGGGAGGAGAGCGAGCCCTGGGAGGAAGCCACTGGCAGGTGGGACAGAGGATGAAGTTGGGTAAGGAGGATGCAGGCTCTGACTCAGCTGCTTGCCAGGGAGAAGGGCTTGACCTGAACAATGTGGGATTAAGAAAAGTTGGTGCAGGCTGTCAGAGGCCCTCCCTTTCCCCAGGGCTCTGGAGGCAGCGGCTGTGGCTGGCAGGTACCTGCTGACCCCTTCTGCCTCTGCAGGGGAGGGGCAAGGCTGAGTCCAGGTAGGAGTCAGTTACAAGGCATGGGGTGTGCCTGAGGCTGATGACCGACTGCCTGCCTGCCCCAGCCCCAGTTGAGTTGTCCCACTCACCCAAATGGCACGAAGACCCTTCTGGGGCAGGACCAGGCTGGAGCCTGAGAAGCTGCCTCTGGGCAGCCGGCAGGGCCAGGCAGCTTAACCCCAGGTAAGGGGGGGGGCACCCCGCAGCAGCTCTTTCTCTGGGGTCCCCAGTTTTCTCCCTCCGCCCTACCGGAGAAGCTCCCAGCCGCCTCTCTCTCCCCCTCCCCTAAGGCGATCCTAATTCCGGAGGGCTCCCTGGCCCCCCAGCTAATTGGCCATGCTGGCAACTCCATGAGTCAGGAACCGGTTGCCCGGCTCTAGCCAGACAGAGCACTGCGGGCCTACAGCTTCGAGCAGACGAGGAGGGGCGGGGGCTGCGGCGGGAGGGGTGAGGGTGGTAGGGGTGGTGGGGGTGGTGTAGGAGGTGGTCACGTGACCGTCTGGGCCAAGACCCAGGGGCGCAGAGTTCATTCCTCCGCGTTCACGTGGCCGGCATTCCACAGCTGCCTCTCCCGGGGTGCTGGCGGCCAGCGTCGCCCCGGCGCCCCCCGGCGACCCAAATACCTGTTCTCCCAGGCGGCCGGACCCCCGGCGCTGCGGCTGCTGAGCCACTAACCCGGGGGATTTCAGACGCCCGCTCCTCACTCCTCGCAACAAAACCCAGGTGTCCCTGGAAGGGTCTGCGCTCCTGCGGAGGGAAGTCAGGGAGCCCGGGCGAGGGGAGCTTGTGAATCACCTGCAGCAGTGAGGTCGGGCAGGGGCGAGGTATTTACGGCTCCCTGCTTTGGTTATCTTGTCTGGGAAATGGGGGCAATAACAGCACCTCCTGGGGGTATTTTCCTGTCACGGGAGAGTGAGAGCAACAAGCAGCCGTAATGAAAGAGAAATAGGATATGACAATGCCTGACCCACTGTCAGCTCCAAAGGTTACACTCAATAATGTTCCTCCCTTGCTCGTTCTGTTAGTCACAGGTTTCTGGTCTGTCACCTGGGGAAGCAGTTCTGCCGGCTTCACCGAGCTGTCCGTCGTGGGTGCGGGGAGAGGAAGGGACACAGCTATTGAGGAGAAAGGCTCTGGATGCTAGGTTGCTGGGGATACCTGGCCTCTGCAGCCACTGCCGCACTTCTCCCCACCCCCATTCCCTCCAAAGAACCCTCTGAACCACACAGGAGCTCACTCAAGGAGCCCAACACACCACAGCAAAGCAGGTGCACCATGTGTGGGCCAAGGACACACGTTGCGTGCGTGCCCTTTGTCCAGGAGTCTATGAGGAATTACAGCTAATCCCTAGCTAGGGGGTCAGGAGACACTCCAGACCCAGACTGGGGCTCTGACCCAAGTCAGTTGCTTGTCTTGGACCTTCCTTCTTATCTTTGGCTTGTCCCAGGATCTATCCCCAGGAGATATATATTATAAACCTAAGCTTCTTTGTGCTTCTAATACTAAAACTGTACCAGAAATAACTACCAGAAGTTCTTCCCTCGGGAGAGGGGGACTGAAGACCTGAAAGTGGAAGGAGAATGACCAACTTTTCACTGAGGATCTTTTCATGCTGTTTGATTTTCTTTTTGTTTTAATCCTGTATATGGAATATCTTTTTTTTTTTTTTTAAGATTTCATTTTATTTATCTGAGAGGGAGAGCCCTAGAGAGAGAGAGCAAGCACAAGGCGGGAGCGGGCAGAGGCAGAGGGAGAAGCAGATTCCCCGCCGAGCAGGGAGCCTGACCTGGGGCTCCATCCCAAGACTGCAGGACAGTGACCTGATCTGAAGGCAGATGCTTAACTCACTGAGCCACCCAGGCGCCCCCGTAGTGTCTTTTTAATAATTAAAATACCCTACCCCTGGCAGAGGGAAATGGTGGAGCCAAGGAGTTGGGCTTTATCCTGTAGGGCAACAAGGGGCCAAGGAAGGTTTCCAAGCAAGGATGGGACATGCTCAGATGTGCAGAAGAATTGACTACTACAGAGCCATGGCCTGGAGTGAGCAGAGGCTGCTCACTCCTGTTGGACACCTGCTGGGAGGCTGGGGTACTTCTCTGGAGTCTAACCTGGACAGGGGACCCATCAAATTGGGGGCCCACATTGTGGCGCTCACAGAGAGGTAAGTTTTCCTGGATCAAACCCCAAGACTAAACACAGACTGCATATACACTACACACGGTCTCTTATACAGGGTGGATGCACATCTGTGGCCCCAATGAGACAGGACAACCAGGCCAGGCTCAAGAGATCATTGCCACTTCTGTTCCCCTAAAACAAGCAAGAATGCCGGAGAAGATGGTGGCTTGTGAGGCTGATGCTCTCCAGAGGAGCAAGGTGCCTTAGAAATGAGAACCTTTCTTTGCTTCCTGCCTACCTCTCTGTTCAGTCAAAGCTGAGACAGAGGTGGGCTCATTTTTTTTTTTTAAAGATTTAATGAATTTATTTATTTAGAGAGAGTCCAAGCAGGGGGAGGGTCAGAGGGAGAGAGAGAAATTCCCTGAGCTCAGCACAGAGCCCCCTCTCCTAGGAGGTTCCCAATTGCCCCTCCTGTGTGCAACCTTGCTCACTGGCACTGGCCAGGTTCACACAGAGGCTCTGGAAGATGAAAGAGGGCTGACGGTTGAGATGTAAGCTCGGAGCCTGGACTTCTTGGGCCCTCAGGATCAGAAGTCGAGACCTTTTGCATGGAACAACCTTGGAATCCCGGGATAGAGTCCAGGCTCCAGGGTGCCCTGGACTTGAATCACATAACAGGGCTGCCCTTGTGTATTTAACCTCTCTGAGCTCAGCTGACACATCTGTAAAATGGGAGTCATCAAGCCCTCCTCCAAGGCTGGCCTAAGGCTTGGATGGCCTCGTGGGCATCTACCCAGCACATGATGCCAAGGCGGGGAGGGAGGGAGCTCTTGTCTCCTTCAGTTCCCTCTTTGTCAGCAGGGAGAGAGGGCCAGGTAGAGGAGGGTGATGGGGAGAGAGGAGAGAAGTCCCAAATTAGCTCAAGAGAAGGCAGGGGGAGTCCTGGTTGATCTTTCTCTCTCCCTATTTACGTCTGTGCCCAGATGGTTGCTTATCTGTTTAAAGCATCAGAAGTTTCTTATCAGTAAAGGGGGAGGTAGCATGAAGATCCACAGCTTGAAGGTTAAGACTCCATTGGTTCTGATTCCCCTCACATTTACAGTCAGAAACCTAGAAACTTCTCTGAACATCCCATCCCCAAGTGGAATGGCTACAAGAGACCAAGGGACAAATGCTTGTTCCTAGTCCCTCGAGAGTTAGTGCAAACACTGAGCCCTCCCCGCCCAGGCACTCATACTCCTTCTACCTCATTGTCACCTTTTCTCATACACTGTTCTAGTTAAGCCAGGTGTCCTTATTTTATTATTTACTTATTTTATTTTTTTAAAGAAAATATCCGTTAGAGCTGGTCCTTAACAGGGACCTAGTCCAGGTTCTGCTACCAGGTGACCACAGGAATTTATTCCCCCTCTCTATGCCTTGGCAGCCTTATCTTTACAAGGTGGATGGACTAAACCTAAGTTCTAATCTCAGGTTCTGTGGCTGAACTTTAGATGTGCATAGACTCCTTTAAAAAATCGAGTAGTACTGGTGGCATTCCAGAAGGGAACTGGGGGGCAAAGGGGCCAATGACACCAAAAAGCCCTTATAGGGCTGTATCCCCCCTTTATACCTTCTGAATTTCGTAGCAAAGAAATGTTTTACCTATTTAAAAATAAATACATAAAATTGATACTAAAAGGAAAAAATATTTTCAAATCCATGTAAACGAGGGTACCTGTACTTTCTGGGAAAGGATCCGTATCTTTATCAGATTTTTCTGTGGTGTCTCTGAACTCAAAACGGTTTAGAAAGCACTTCACTAGATGACCGTAGTAAGGTCATTCCCAGTTCTCGTTTCCTTGATTTGATAAAGTATGAGAGAAAACAAAAGTGAATTTCAGTAGTCATTACATTAACAGTCTGGGCTGGATGCACGTGAAAGTGCACCCGCGAATCTTCCATTCGATAACGTAGGCATGCATGCCCACATGAGCTGAGTGGGTTCATATGTCGATGCAGGACACAGTGGCCCTCTCCTATAGTGCAGTCTTTAGAGGTCAACGTCAAAAAATGACCCCCATCAGCCCCTTCCCCCAAAACTCTCCTTGCCTGACCTCCATGCCCGTTAAAAGAAATATCCAGCTTGGATTAGTCTTATAAATAATACATATAAGTAAATACAATATGGATTGTTAAATGTTGGCCACCTTGGCTCTGTAGGGGAAGGGAGGGAGATGGATGGGAAGTGGGGGAACTGGGGAGCTCCAACCAGGGGTGATAAAGGAGCCTAGGCTCACTCAGGATCTCTGACTGAATATCTGAATCCCTAAGAATCCTCACGTGCCAGAGAAGAAAACGTTTCCTAGGCATGCAATGTGGAAAGCTTTGGGGAAGGGGGAACCTAGCTGCGGGATTAGAGCAAGACCGGTTAAGACGGCCAGACTCCCGGCTGAATGGGTCAAAGAGAAAGGTCACATGGTTCCAAAAAAAGAGAAGGGAGAGCCGCCATTTAAGAAATGGCCCCTGGCTAGGGTAAACTTTAATTAACTGTGCCATTATAATTCACTTCCAGCCTGAGTTCCACCCAACCCTCACTCTCCCTCCCACTCCCTCCTGCCTCTCCCCCAGGCCTCATCAAGGCAGCCTTCCTTCGTGAAACCAAACTGGCCGCCTTTGCTGGATGCCTCATTATTACAGCTACTGCCGCTCCTGATAATAATGCACCCAGCAACAAGAAGGGGGAGCAACTACGCTGTTCTCAGCTCCTAATGACAGGCTCTTCCCTACCTAAGTGCACTAAAGCAAGGGTCTTGTAATCCTGAAAGTTCCTGAGCATAACACCCCAGCAATGAAGACACAGTGGCAGGCCCCCAGCAGTGGCGGTGCCCACAGAGAGAGGTAACGACCGACTCCCACTTGCAGCCACTGAACTGGACTCGCAGGGTCCGCATCCCGCCAGGTAATCCACACATCGAAGTGCACATGCGCAGTTCAGTGCTGTGGCGGCACCCACGGCTCCTTCATTCAATGGTGGTTAAATTACACCGTGACACTCGCCGTATTCTCAGGCTGCTGAGCTTTACCCATTTGAAGAGTGTGTGTGCTGGGAGTGGGGGTTGGGGGCACCTTACAGGATCTTCCAGGCGAAACATGCTTGGTTTTTATTAATGAGCTTATGAGAAAAGCCAACTCAGACCTTTAAGTGAAATGCGTGATTGGTAGCCAGGCAAGGATGGGTTTTAGAATTAACTCTTCCTACAGTCTGCTATGCATTATCACCCCCCAGTTAATTACCCCTGAGGATGAAAATAGGTTTCATGACTCATAAGCACCAAGACAACACTTGGCGGCAGATGAAAATGCACGGACACATTTGCAGGAAGCTGACACGCATATCTATTTATATGTGGGGAGATTCTTAAAGAGGTGAGACAGCCACCTCCCATGTACCAGGATTAAGAGGCTGCAGATCCATCAATTGCCAGTTATCCACTCCCTAACACACACACACACACACACACACACACACACACACACACACACAATCATGGTTTCCACTATTTCAGTGATGGTGGTGGCTAATCAGGAACAGAAACTAAAAGGGTGTTATTAACAGCGAGTCCCAACACCTACCCAACCTCCACACCGGTGTTCTCGGCTAACCAGTGATTTGCTTTTCCCCAAACATGCCTGCACCCATACCCACCTCCCTACCCTCCTGCTCCTGCACCCTCTTTGATTGGAGTAGGGTGAGGCACCAAGTCTCTCCCCTTACTCGCTTATTCCTCACCTTGATGGGGGCTGACCTGGCCCAGCATGCCCCCCTCCTGGGAGTCCAGGTGTGACCAGGAATGAATTTCAGACGTGTTTTGTTTTGCTACCTCCCTCCTGTTTTCTACTGTTCCATTCACCTCCCACAAAGTACAAGGTCCATACCAGGTTTGTTTGCCTTGCCCTAGCTCTGGGAGAATTCCAGTCTGGTCTCAGCCAAGGGAGCTCAGAGCTCTAAAGGACATTCCTGTCCTGGTCCCCTACCCTTCTGTACCTCTGTACCTTCTGTACAAACACCGCCAGAAAGATTGATTAGATGAATACTTGAATTTTTTCACCAGTGGGAATGGTTTTACTTGGTGTCATAAGTGACCTTTGCCTCAGGAACTGGACTTGGCTTTTTTCTCTCTTGCCCCATTCCCCACAATGATCTTCCAACCAGTGAAGCGTTCTGCCTTTAGAAATACTTATCATGAAGGAGGGAGGGTAGAAAAACGAGTGATGAATGAGGTGGCACTGCTTTTCCAATGCATCAGCTGGAAGCTGCTGGCAACTCTCCTGGCTCAGTACATGCATTTGTTTCCCTGGTGCCCACACCCCGCCTGCCTCCACTGACAGCTCCCAGCTCTGTGGCATTTTTGCTTTATATGTGTTAAGTGTGATTTCTGCCACATCTAAGAGACGAAGCATCCTATTTTTTTTTTCCCCCACTTGCACAAGTCACAGCTGCACTGGGGATCAGCACACACTTGAGGCCACAGGGCAAGTTCCCGACAATGCCATTTGCAGCTGGGGTGCTCACTGGGAAAATAGAGATGCAGAAGAGTAAACAGAAATTGCTTAGTCAGCAACTGTCCCACCCACCCCCCCCACAAGAGGTGAATGTAAATAGTCTGGTACTGGGGGGGTGGGTAGGGGCAGTCCCCCAGCATGGGGCCTCCCCCAGATGCCACCTCCTAGGAAGAAGGTTTGTGGAGGCACCAGCATTTGTGTTCTATGTCGGTAGGGAGGGTGTCCCCTATGTTGGAACTATGTGGCCTTAGCTCTAGAAAAACACACTTGCTGACTCGGGGCAGAATTAATATCAATTGAATTTATTACAAGTTACTAAGCTCCAAGGCACATTACAGTGTTCTGTTAACTACAGAAATGTATAAAGGACAAACAGAGCAGATTCCCCATGTCTAGCATTTCGCTCTACTGTTCAAAAGCATCCGTGCATCAATAAAGCAAAAACAAAACAACACATGAAGATCCAACACATTCAGGTCAGTAGAAACAAACCAAAACATTTTCCCTCACAAACTTGCAACAGAAAACACCCCGCCCCCCCAACACCCCCCCTTTACCATTTTGCAAACAAAACAGAAAAACAAAAAACAAAACAGAACAAAATGGAACAAAATAAAGTGAAGACTTCAACTCTTGGGGCTGTTTAGAAAGAAGCTTTCACCATTTTATAGCATCTTTTTTTTTTTTAGGCAGCAACACTGGCCTTGGCAAAAAAAAAAAAAAAAAAGTCATTTTCTTTTGTGTTTTTTTTTCCTTTCAGAGAGTGCATAACATTTACAAAAATACACACCAGCAGCAGTCGTTGCTAAGGGCTATTAATTCTGTACCTAGGCAAACACTCTGCCACCAAATAAATGCTAACGAAATGATGCAAATGACCCAACCAATATTATACTGCTTAACACAAACCAGCTTATCCTTCAAATGAAGAAGTTACATACCTTTTGTTTCAAAATATAGAAACATACGACGAAAATAATGTCTATACATAAGACTAACTTTTTGCAGTTTGTTATATTCACAATTCTACATCTTGGGGGTGAGGGGAGGGAGGGTCGCTGGGGGTGGGGGAGGGGCCCTCTGGATCGGAGAGAAGCTGGTCAGGGGCAGAGGAGGTGGCGGTCTTGTGGTTCAAGGGTCTCTCTCCTTTTTCACTTTAACATCTCCAGCTAAGATCGTCGCGATTTCGCCCTGCATGAAGGCCCAAGGTACATTCGACCCAACCAGAGGGCATTTCTCTCCGCTGGGGCAGTACACCTCGCCGGTGGCCCCCTGGGCCTTGATACTCTCTCTAGAGCAAGGGAAACAGAATTTGTGGCTGGGGACGGATGGGCACTGAACGAAATGCGTGTCCTCCAAACGTTCGTGGCAAATGGTACAGCAGAGGGGCCCGCTGTTGGCCATAGGGGAATCCGGAATGTTTTGGGGGTGCACTTGGTCCATGCCCGGGTGGGTGCTAGGCGGCGGGGGCGCCACCTGTAAATTCAGGTCCCCGTTCCGCGATGCCAAGCGGCGCTGCCCGGGCACGGAGGCCGGTGACACCGGGCTGCTGCTGTTGCGCCTCGCGGACGCAGTGGTGGAGTGCACGGAACTGCCGTCCTTGGGCGAGTGCGCCGTGCCCAGAGTGTCTGCCACCGACATGAGGGCGGCCATGGGGGACGGCCCGTTCTGAGGGGCTGACTCGGGCGGGGTGGTCCGGTTGGAGTGGGGTCCCAGGGGCGGAGGCGGTGGGGGCGGACCCCCCGCGGCATGCCCCGGAGCCGCAAAGCCCCCGGCCGACATGGTGAGCTTTAGGGCCTCGCTCTGGTTCGCCATCCACTGCTGCCTCTGCTGCTCCTCGCCCAGTTTTAGGGCGCCCTCGGCGGAGTCCGGGGGCTCGGGGGACGCCTTCCTCTTGCGAAGACTGGCGGCTGTGCCTCTGCCCGAAGGGGTGGCAGGCGGCAGGGTCCCAGTGCCCGGGGGCGCGCTGGGGGCGCGGCTTAGACTCACCAGCGCCGTGGGCAGCATGGGGCAGCTGGCGTCCAGGTAGGGCTGGGGCAGCATGTCGGCGCCGGGCACGCCCTCCTTGAAGAAGCGCACGGCCTCAGGCAGCAGGTCTCCAAGCAGGCGCCAGTCCCCAGAGCCGTGCTTCTTCTCGTACTCCAGATACTTGAAGCCGGAGGAGAGACCCCGGCCGAAGTCCTTCATACAGTCCTGGTACATCTGCTTGGCCACACCAGATGCGCTGGAGTACACGTTGCCTGAGCCCGTGGGGTACTCAATGAACAGCTTCAACTCGTAGTCCATGCCGGGCTTGGAGACAGCGTCGAAGGCAAAGACGCGGCCCAGCAGCGAGTGGTCCTTCTTGAAGCGCACCTCGTAGGGCGTGCAGCCAGCCAGCGTGAGCAGCGTGTCGCGGACCATCTTGGGCTTGTTGGCCCACTCCTCCGCGCGGTTGCGCAGGCTCTCGCTCAGCTCGGCCAGGGCCTCGGCGTTCCGCTGCTTCTCCTTCAGCTCGCGCTCCTGGTCTGTGCTCGAGACCGAGCCGGGCCTTTTGCCACCAGCACCCACAGCCACCTCCGCCACCGACGACGAGGTCGAAGACGACGCCGAGGACGACGCAGCTGATACGCCCGGAGCGCCCCCAAGACAAGCGGGGCCCCCGGGCGCCCCTGGGGGCGCGGGCGTCGGGGGCCCACGACTGCCCAGGCCGTGGGGCGGCGGTGGGGGCAGCACGGCGGCACTGGCCGGGCCGTTAAGTAGAGTCTGCGGCAGCAGGTTGGGGGGCACCGTGAGCTGGGGGCCTCCACCACCCCCCGGGTTGGGCAGCCCCGTCACTAGCCCACCATGCGTCCCGCGCCGAGATGCCACCGACGCCGCGGCTGAAGAGGAGTTGGGGCTCTGCCGGTTCAGCTCCGGGGGTCCCTCCTCCGGTGTCGGCTTGGGGAAGCCATTGGGGCCCCCCAGGCCGTTGGGCAGCCGCGCGGCGTGGCTGCTGCTTCCCAAGCTCACCGGCGGTGGCGGGTACTCGAAGCGGCTGCGCTGCTCCACCGCGGCGGCCGCGGCGGCGGCGGCGGCGGCGGCAGCGCTCAGGCCATAGCGCTCCAGGCCGGACGGGGCCGCCAGCACAGCAGGCTTGCTGGAACCATCGACGTGGTTGAGCTGCTGTTGCTGCTGTTGTTGCTGCTGCTGTTGTTGCTGCTGCTGCTGTTGCTGCTGCTGCTGCTGTTGCTGCTGCTGCTGCTGTGCGGCGGCGGCTGCCGCCGCTGCTGCAGCCGCCGCCTCCTTAGCCGACAGGGCCACCGTCTTGACCCCGACGGGCGGCGGCGGCCCGGGGGAGCGGCCGTCCTGAAAACAGCCGTGCGCCCGCTTCAGCTGGCGCGCGGTCTCGATCACGAACTCGATGCGATCGGCGCCCTCGTAGTTGACGCAACCGCGGCATACGGGTTCCGAGAAGTCCCAGATCATGGCCCAGGGCATGCGGGGCAGGTCGCACAGGTAGCAAGACTGTCTCCGGGACGAGGACACCTGCGCCGCCGACATGATGCCGGCCCTGGGGAAGGTAGGCCCCCGCCCAGGCTGTCTCCGCGGCGCCTTCTCCTCCGGGAGGACTGGCAGGCTGGGGAGGGAGTCCGGCTGCGGTGGAGGAAGGGGGGGCGAGAAAGTTCTGCCCCAGGGGCTGGAGGGAGCGCGAGTCTCCACTGCCGGCGCAGCGCCTCTCCGCGGGGGCTCCACTGCCGGGGCGGCGGACGAGTTCAGCCCGCTCCTCGCCCCCACCTCCTACTGCGGCTGTGTCGTCGGGAGGGGAGCTCAGGCGCCTTCTTCCTGGTGCCGCGGACCCGGGCTGGAAGCTCCGGGCCCGAGGGGAGGGGGCGAGGGTGCCGGGTGCTGGCCGCCGTTGGCTCTTGGCCCCCTCCCCGGAGTGGCTGGTGCTTGGAAGCTCGAAAGGGGCTGTCTCTTCCTCTCCCCTGGGGCCCCCCTACGAGCTGCGTCCTCTCCCCGCCAGGCTCCCTGGGGCGAAGGCTAGAGGGTTCAGTGCCACCCGGTGCCCGGGTCCAATCTTGCTGAAGTCGCCGCTTCCCCGGAGGGCCGGGGGGTTGGGAGGGGGTGGCAGCCGAGAGGAGCTTCTCCCCTCCGCAGCGTCGGCCGTTCCGCTGGCGGCGGCTGGGTTTGCACGGCCGGAGGGAGCCGCCGCGGCCACTGCTTCCAGGACGCACGAGAGCAGAGGAGAGGAGCGCACGCACGCAGGCTCCCGCCGCCCCCAGGCCTGGCCGGCGCCCGGGCCGCCGCGGCTGGCGGCGCTCACGTTGGCTGCAGGGCGCTCGCGCGGCGCCTCGGCCCGGGTCGCATCCCTTCCCGCTCGCACTCGCCCGGAATGTGGGGTTGTGATTGTTACTCTACGTTCCGGAGGCGCGTCTCGGCGCTCCAGCTCGCGCTGCGGCTCGCGCTGTCCCCGGCTTGGCCGCGCGGGATGCCGCCCGGGCGGAGCGCTGACGTCACCGCCATGCTCTGCACCAGTTCTCCCCCCTCCCTCCCCTTTACACTTCCTCTGTCTGTGGAGCCCACTTGTTGCTCGGGAGAGGCGCATGCGCGGCAGGACGCCCAGATTCCTCCCAGTAGGCCCCGCCTCCGCGCCTCCGCCTTCCCCTCCCCCCTCGCCGAGTGTGTACAACAGCTGAAGCCTGGCGAGCTAATGCTGGACGTCCTGGCCCGGGCGGGGGGAGGGGAGGGTGGAAATTAAACAGACGATGACCTTTCCTTTCCCCGCCCGGCTTTCCCAAGTAAAAACGCATTTAAAAACCACAAGCGTCATTTCCGATCCCGCTCCCCACTCCACCCCGAGCAGTGCATTTAAATGTCCACTTTCAAGATTTTCGTTGCGAATTTCGTATAGGGTGTTACTCATTTCATCTGTAATCAAACCTCCCCCACCCACCCCCGATATGGATGTTGCATTCATTGCTACCACTGATGCCAAAGCACCTGCAAAATGAGCTATTTCCCATTGCCCAGAAACTGCCTTTTCGATTTGTTTTTGTGCTCTGGTGTAGGAACCTGAGTTTCAACGACAGAGCTAAATGAATTCAGGGTGAGCTACTCCTCCCCCCAGTCGCACTCTAAAATTTTTGGCTGAATGTCTAAAGAAGCTATGAGCACCCAGAGGCCTTTAAGGAAAACAGTCTACGGGCTGCGCACAGCTGCAGTTGGGGGTAGGGAGGAGGAAGGTCCTGGAGAGGCCGAACAGGTGACTGGTTTTTCCGGGTTTGATAAAAGAAGGTGGGGCAGCATTTAATGACATTGCTATCTCTTTGTAAAGCACGATGGCAGCTTTCAAAAATTCTCACGTGCTGTGATTTCATTCCACAGTGCCCCAGAAGGCTGAGCAAGGCCATACTTTCTCTAACGTTAGGGAACCACTGCTCATCATTATTGCTTATTGTGGAACAGATATGTTGGTCATAGCTGTAGTGACGGCAGTTCAACTGATTCTTCTATGTACTGGGTCTGCTTCCCCAACCACCCTGAAAATTGAGAGAATCCTGGGCAAGGCTGGAGGAGGAGAAGCAATAGAATGGCATTTCAGGTTCTGGAGTTTGGCGGACCAGGTTGGAATTTCTTCTCTATCACTTACTGGCTTTGTGACGTTGATGTAGTTACTTTCTTTCACGGACTCTCTCTCTTTTCCATCCGTGAAATGGGATCATAGCTCCCAACTTACTAGAATGGTTTGAGATTTCATTTTGTTTCTTGTCATAATAGGAGGTAACTCACTGAGGTTGCTGTGAGCCAGACACTGCTAGGTAATTTTCTTGCATCATGATTAAACTCTCAATATTATCTACAAGGTAGATTCTGTCGTGAACTCTAAGAGGTTAAATAACTTGCCCAAGGTCACACGGCCATTAGAGATGGAGCTGGGATCTGAATCCAGTAAATCTGGTTTGAGAAGTAGCTGTGACTAGCTCAGGTTCTCAAAGGTGGTTTGTAGTGCTCGAAATTTCCATCAGTCCCCCCATTCTTCTGTTACATACCCTCTCATGTAAAGTGCTATGCAAATACACGTTCAGAACCAACCCTTATCCTTCCCTTTCCAAACAGGTTGTGCCAGTGAGTTCTTACACATGCAGAAGTTTTGGATCCTCCACTACCACGGACTAAAACAAATACAGCGGGCGGGCGTGTTTGGAGCACTGTGTCAGCCCCCCAGGAATCCAGCAGTAAGTGTTGGTTATTATTAGTATTGCTATTAACGTGGGTACTATTGATAGTTAACATGTGACAGCCCTTTGTAAATTGTATAAAATATAAGGATCATTATTCTCATCACTACTGTTAACTACTCATTGTAATAAAGTTCAGTTGAAGAAACAAGAAGTCTTTTTTATTTTGACCCTTGACCTTCAGAGCCTGTTCTCCGGAGCATCCAGCAACTCCTCAGCACAAGGTTCTCCCACTCATTCTGGGGTCCTAGGTGCAGGGGAAGGGGAGTTTTAAGGATAGGGAGAAAGGGAGAAGGAAGAGCCCTGGGGAGCCCCTCTTTCATCTCAGAGCAGCCGGATTTCTGTTCCTGCAAAAAAAGTGAGCTCACTATGCACCCCCCAACAATAATGAGCTTTCTCTGGCTGACTAGCTCCCAGCAGTGATCGTTCTGTAAAGAGCTGCTCTGCAGCATTGCCTCACCCTTCCAAACTTCAGCCCTCCCCACACCCCAGCCACCCTAGAGTGAGTCAAAACACAGGGCTGGAAAATGTAGTGACATCCCTACCAGCCCATGGCTCCAGGCTCATTAGGTTCGGCTAGGCTGCTTCACCCATATCTTTACATTAATATTTATTCATTCTATCCCTTTATTAAACCAAAAATACTGAGGAACAGCAGCCTATTCCCAACCCTCTAGCCAGGCTGCTAGAGAAAGCACGTTGGGAGTCTATGTCACAGTGTTATGTTTGGTATGCGCGCACATATGTCTCCATCTCCCTGTCTGTCTCTGTCTTCGCTGTTACTAAAGGAGGGATATATATATACACACATACATGCCGGGTGTCTTCAGACACAGTGAGTTAGAAATAAACATGCATTTAAACAAACTTCCATTACAGTCTCATAATACTTTAATTTAAAAAGCATAGCTCTCTTGATTCCCTACCCCCGTCCAAGAATCACCATCGTTTATGGTGATCAGTTTTGTCCTCACTGCTTGTCTGAGATGGCCCGTGTTTGGGGATGTCAAGGACCATGAGAGGCAAGAACCAATGTTTTGGAGGTGGATTTTCCCCTGGAGGCGAATCCCATGTGACAGTGCTGTGTCCACAGTATGGGAAGGAAGGAAGTGGCGAGTGCTCAGCCTACTCAGCCAAAGGCATCTGGTGGAGAGACTCTTCTTTGCAGTGGGGTCTGGGAGACAAGCAAAACCAGAGGTTCAACCAGGCTCCAGGGGAAACGCCTGCAGTCCTCCCTAAATGTCCTTCCTAAGTTTGTGTCTCCCCTCAGCTTGCCATCTGAGCTGGCACCCTCAGAGAACCCGACCCCCACCCCCAAACTGGACCAAAAGGTCAGCTCTCCACTTGGCCTTTCCAGAGGCCACAGCCCAACCTTAAGGATGAGAAAGCCACACGCGGCGTGTCCACGCACTTCTTA
Source organism: Enhydra lutris kenyoni (assembly GCF_002288905.1). Classification (NCBI taxonomy): domain Eukaryota; kingdom Metazoa; phylum Chordata; class Mammalia; order Carnivora; family Mustelidae; genus Enhydra; species Enhydra lutris. The sequence goes on along the minus strand of NW_019154104.1, from coordinate 17,259,965 downwards.
GCTCCGTGCAGTCTCCCTTCTGATCCCCAAGCAGGTTTTTGGCAGAGATGGGTCGGGCTGGGGACTCTTCGGCCTGGCATCCCCGCAGCCAACTGGCTCGGCCTTCGAAGAGGCCCAGGCTGAACCTCGCGTCACCCCCGCTTGCAAAGCGGCAGGGCCAAGTGCTCTGGCAGGAGAAAGGCCTTTTTTGGTAACGCTGAGCCCGGCGGTTAAGCAGGACCCGGTGAAAACAAACGTCTGGGCTGGGCCCTCCTCCGGCCTCTCCAAGGGCCCCCATCCCCGCGAGCCAGGAACCACCCCCCCCCCACCCGACCCCGGAGCTCTAGGGGTGGGAGAATCGATCTGCGATCCGCAAGGTAATTTACACATTTACTCCTGGACGGGCTCTGTGGTGGAAGTATTGGCCTTTTCCTAAAGTATTAATTCTGGTATTTAAAGAAAAAAAAAAAAGTATTAACTTAGGCCAGGGCGTAGGGTTACGCAAGAGCCACTAGAGCGTGAAAGCTCAGGCACAGCGTGATTCGCTGAGAACCCCTGGGGAGGGGAGACTGCGCCGCCCGCCAGGACCTGCACAGACTGCGGCTCGCGGGCCACCGGGCGCTCTGAGCAAAACTGGGTGGAAGGAAAAGGAGGACGTAGTGGTTGGTGCTGGCACGGCGGCCACAGTGAGCGATCAGATCTCTGACTGCTTTCTTCCTGAAGGGGCGGGGAGCAGGGAAGGGAAGAAAGGCAGAGGCAGTCGCGTCTGGTTCCTGCCTCCTCCCTGCTTCCTCTTTGCCAGTGTGCCAGGGCACTGGGGGAGCCTAACGCTGTCCTCAGCAAAAGCTGGTGTGGTTTTTTTAGGTCCAAAAATAAAGAAGCCCTGGAATGAGCCTCCTAGGGACCTGGCCTAGAGGGGAAAAGAGGGGGAGCGCTAGACAAGGGTGCTATTCACTGACCAGGTTGAGTCAAAACAAACACCCGAACCCCAAGAAGGGGAGTAGCGGAGAAGGAGGGCTTGGAGCGGGAAGTAGGGAGGGGAGTTGTCAAGGTCACAGGTGCGCAGACCCTGGACCCTCCACCCTGCCACGTGTGCTCGTGGGCCTCCCCAGGGAGCCGGAGAGCCAGTGGGTTTCCACCCTCCCCGCACCAGGGCTGGGGATTTCCACCGCCCGGCTTTGGAAACCCGTCGCCGCCCTGGCTTTCCTGCTGGGGGCCGCCAGAAGGCGGGGCCTCAGAGCTGGAAGCCCTCCCTGAGGCCTCTGGGTCCCACGGTCAAGGTCAAGTCCGCTACTGACAGGCAGCCATCACTGCTGTCACGGGTTGGGGTGGATGGCCACTATCTGCAAATACGTTGACTTGCCTGAGCTGGGCAGTCAAACCCTAATTCGGGAGAGGGAGGAAAAGAAGGCGCTTACATTGCACATATTCACATTATATTGTTCAACTTGGACTTGGGTGACCCTAAATAGCTATCTGACCTCGAGCAAATCACTTGAACTTTGGTTTCTTACTTTGGTTTCTTAGTCTGTAAAATGGGAGTAATTGCACGGACTCCTTTGTCTGCCTCATTGGTCTGAGTGGAAAATACAGTATTATAATGTGCTTAATAAAATGCAGGAGATTATGAACAATAAAATGACCGACATTTGTCTAGGGCCCTGAAGTGCATTCCCAGACATTATCTCACCGATCCCCACACCAGTCCTGTGAGGTAGGTGTGACTTTCATCACCGTCCCATATAGGTGAGGAAAGCATGTCCAGAGCTAGTTCAGAGTTGCTGGAAACCAGGTTCTCTTGGCTTTAAACCCAGCATTCCTTACTCTCTCCCACCAGTTGCTAGCTGTTTGGGGGGCGGGCATGGGGAGAGTTCCCAGATGCCTCTAAGAAGCGGGAAGAAAGTAAAATGCCTCTCCCCACAGGACTTTGCAGGTGAAGAATGTCACTGCTGTCCCAACAGATGCAAAATTATGCACAAATTAACGCCAGTTATTCCGGAGGTAAAATGAGTCACTCATCAGCTTTGAGCAAAATGTTATAACCATGCTTCTCTGGTATCCCCTGAGACTTTTCCTTCTGTCTCTCTCTCTCTCTGGGTTTTCAATACCCTGGCCTTAGGTAGGGGTGATGGAGGAAAATCTGAAGCTCTAGAATACAGCGAAGTATTAGGAAACTCACTGAATTACCCTACCTACCTTTACAAGAACAGTTGCATTTAAAACATCCACCCCCGAGGAGGACCCCGGGCTGAAGTTTGGGAAGGAGGAATGTGGAGAGGGGGCATTTTATGGTGGAAAGAACCTCCGTCCAGACCCACAAGCCATCTCCTATGAGAAACCACCCTTTGTTCTCACCTAATTCAGGCAACACGGGCTGTGCACACGCACCCAATCTTTCCTGTCCTATCTTTGGGCTAGAGGCCCTTGGATAACTCTGGCTGTTGCCCTCAAAACACTTGTAGCCCAGGGGCGCCGGAATGGCTCAGTCAGTTAAGCGTCCTACTCTTGAGTTCCCCTTGGGTCATGATCCTGGGGTCATGAGCTCGGGATCATGTGGGATCAAGCCCCTGGGGGAGGGGGCTCTGCACTCGGTGAGGATTCTGCTCAAGATTCCCTCTCTCTTCCTAGCCCCCACCCCCGTAAATCTTAAAAAACAAAACAAACAAACAAAAAACCACTTCTAGCCCAGGAGAGGTCTACACCCTTTAACAACCAAGCCTGGCCTAGACATACAAGAGACAGAAAGTGAGGGAACAAGGGCTACCCCGAACCCTGACCCATCTAGAGGACCACCGTGCTTTCACACTTGACTTTCCCTCTCCAGCCAGACCCAGAGGATCCCAGCCTGATATGTCCCTACTGGGTGTGAAACTATTCTCATTACTTTCTTTTGTTTCAAAGCTGAAACTGGGCCACCAGATGGCCTGGTGGGTTCCCATTCCCCAGCTCCTTGACTGTGTCCTGCCATTTGCCATTGGTTCCGTTTCTCAACTATTCGTTTAGAGCGCTTTCTCTATCAGTCCCGGGGATCTCATGATGAACCAAGTCTGACTGGCTTCAGCCCCAAATCTAGAAGCCTCCATTTCCTCCAAGATGTCCTGGTTTCCTGAGGTAAGGGCATAAGACTTCTCAGAGAGGGGCACCTGGGTGGCTTAGTGGGTTAAAGCCTCTGACTTTGGCTCAGGTCATGATCCCAGGGTCCTGGGATCAAGCCCCACATAGGGCTCTCTGCTTGGCAGAAAGCCTGTTTCCTCCTCTCTCTGCCTGCCTCTCTGCCTACTTGTGATCTCTGTCTGTCAAATAAATAAATAAAATCTTAAAAAAAAAAAAGTTCTCAGAGATGGTGACAGTGCTTCTTCACTGCTCCTCCCAGCCACATGACTGACTTAGCCAATCTATTTCTTCTCTCTGGGCCTCAGTTTCCTCACCCACTGAGTGTGAGTGTGGATGTTAAAATGTGTTCTCCCTGCTTCAGGGGCTTACCGTGAAATTCTGCGTGTTAAGGCCTAGGGCTACAGAAAGATGAGCCATTGTCCCCAATCTCTTTTCCATCTCTAAGCCCATCTCAGTAAAATGGCTGGAAATCGAGGCCTGCCCGCCCTCCTCACCCTGCCCCTGAGAGGTCTCCTTCTGGGGTGACCAGCCTGGCACTTCTGATCTTCTGCGCCGGCAAATGCATAAACACAAACTGCTCCTCTCTACCTAAGAGCCAAAGTGAGAAAGCAGAAGGTCAGGCTGTCTTCGCTCCTCTTTCCTAGAGGGACACGGATTTCCCATCCCAAATCCCTGGTGTGCTGAAGCTTGGAGCGGTTGGATTTATTTGGGGTTTTTACTTTTTTGTTTTGGTCAATTTGGAAAGAAAAGAGGCAATGACCTCTTCTTTAAAAAACAAAACTAGGCAGGAAGTGTGCTGGGCCTGAGTGGCAGGGACTAAGGGTGTAATTACAGGGTTTTGTTCAGCATTTTTGTGCAATTAAATCCAAAGGAAAGCTAGCCGGGCCCAGGCTTCTTAGATTCAGGGTGGACAAGAGGGTGTGTGTGTGTGTGTGTGTGTGTGTGTGTGTGTGTGTGTGTGCCTGCGCCTATGTGTTGGGGTGGGGAGGACAGGCAGGAGGTGAGAGGTAGATTTGCTATTCAAGCTGAAAAGAAGCGGGTTTCTCGCCTTTATCAATATTTTTACACGTCTTTCCAAAAGGCAGCCCATTATTCACCTTGTATTGGGTCCCTCTGCACTCTCCTTAGTGACATTTCCCAGCCACGCACAGCCTTCTCGGCACTGATTTCTCTTCGACTGGAGCCGCTCCTCCTCCCCACTCTTTCATATTGCTGCTTTCTGCCTGCGCGCCCACACAGTAAGCCCACTGCCAAATCCACAGCCAGCCTTCTTGCCTACAGTTTCCGTCCCAGCGACCTCCGACGCAGGGAAATGGTCCGTCCTTTTGTTTTGAACATCTTCTGGCTTTCCCTGTTCAGCTTTGCAATACACCACGGGCCCCACCCAGCCTCCCCCCCACCCCGCCCCGTGGCTGCCTCAGTTTCCCCGGCGGCAAGCCGCACAGGAGCCCATGGTCTGTAACCCCACCTCACCCCCACCCCACGGCCGCCCTCCCCTCTCCTCCTGCTCCCCAAGGCCTCGGTGTCCCTCCGACATTTCCTGGACGTTGTGAACTGGCAGCAAGAATGGATTCACTGTCTGCTCGCATTCTTAAGGGCAGGAAACCTGACCCACCCCAAAACCACGCGCTCCAAAGGAAGGGCACTTGCGTTTTCCCGGAGGGCGGGCCTCCCTGCAAGAGTTCGCTAAACTGGCCTCCACATCCCCTCCTCTCCTCCACGCCTCCCTCACTCCCACCTTCCCCCACCCGCGGGCCACCACGCCCCAAGATTACCCCTCAATTTACGCCCCCTTCACCTACTCTTCCCAGGAACAGATTGTTTATCAGAACGGGCAGCCAAGAAACCTACTTCTGTTTCTGGCCTCTGCCAGAGATTAATCACACTTGGGAAAGGCACAAAACTTGACTGTGTTTGGTGGGGGGGGGTAGTTAAAAGAAAAGACCAATAATTTTGACATTTGACAAGCTGATCAAATTGGTGCTACCTTTCCCCTGCTTTCTTTTAGTAAGTCAGTTACAGAGGACTGAATTATATATATAGAAGGAGTCCCACCCCCGCCCCCCCATATTCCCCCTCCTCTAAGTCTTGGTGTTTGATGCTTTAATAGTACTGACTGGCTTTTAATTCTGATTAACATTCTCAGCTGG
>NW_019154104.1:17078671-17254712 GCF_002288905.1 Enhydra lutris kenyoni | reverse complement strand
GTGTGTGTGTGTGTGTGTGTGTGTGTGTGTGTGTGTGTGTGTGTGTGTGTTGGGGGCTGGAAACACACATTCACAAACCTGACCGCCTGACAAATCCCCCCTTTTCATCCTTCTCTTTGAAATGACATCAAGATGGACTGGGGAGGGGGGATGCAGAGGAGACACGAAAAAAAAGAGGGAGGGGGAAGCAATTTATGTGCTTTTCTAAGGCAGCTAGTAAAATTCCTAAGGGAGAACAAATGCCAAAATTGACTGTCTTGGTGTATTTTAGACCCACTCGTTGGGGTGAATCATGTCAGGGTTTTGCACTGGACCTGGAAGCCTGGGACAGGCACACAAAACATCCTGTGGCCTGGAGGTGCCCTTCGGAAAGAGGCAAAAGATAGGTATTTGCTCTCGCCAGATTCCTTTCCATCAGGATTTTTTTTTTTCTAATTCATTGCAAGATGGGTTAAAAAAAAAAAACTGGGGCTGATAAAAACCATGGATAGAAAATGTCCCATAAAACATGGCCCCCAAAGGGAAGGTGCAAAACCCATTTGATCCAAGATATAGATATCTCCACCCTGGATTTTTTTCCCTTTGCTTTACAACTCTGCAGACATCAGGTTAGCAAAAGGTAATAAATAGTCCTTGCACAGCAGGGTCTGGACTAGTGAAAACAGTTTACTGAAATTAATGGGCCTCGCTTGAACCAAAACCTCCACTTTGGAATTAATGCCAGACATAGTTTTCCTGAACTCTATCCAACCGCCTAAGCGGCAGACAATTTTCGTTCTATTTGTACTGGAAAATAAAGCTCGGGCCCTTGATCTCAGTGTAGATTATAATTAAAAAAAAAAAATTCAACACAGTGAACACTATGCCAATTTCCAGTTTCTGCTAGCAGAAGCCCTTGTGCTCTGCTTGACGGTCAGAAGTTATCTGGTAAACTTTCCATTGAAAACCATTTCCGAACTCCCTCCCCATCGGTGCCCTCAGAGCTTTCACGGGGACAACCGAGAGATTCAAGGAAAGCTCCAGAAACAGGCTCAGTTCTCAATAACAACCCTCTTCCCCCGGGCTTTTGGAAAGGCTGGATCTGAACAACGCTGCCTGCATGACCTCCATTTTCCACCCTAAAAGAAGCTTCGAAGCACCCAACCGAAACCCACCCCTACACACCCCCGGTACTCAGGCTGTGCACCATTCTGAAGCTGCTTTTATTTTTATTTTCATTAATGTACTTTTAAGGGTGAAAAGCACGCGCGCGCGCGCACACACACACACACACACATACACACACACAGGCTCACACCCAGTGGTTATGGCAGGTACAGAGGAGACGGGGTGCCCCGACTGTCAGTGTCTGATCCCGACCTGCCTCGTTCCCGGCAACCCCGCCCTTATTAATAGAAGCCCGGTCGTAGGCAGCCTGCGTTCTGGTTTTCATTGTACAGCCTGCACTGGTGACACAGGACATGTGGAAAATTTTGAGAGCACTGCGGTGAATGGCGTGGAGGGGGGAGTGTGATCAGGGGGAGGGGAGGAGGGGAGGGGAGGGGAGAGGAGGGAGCCGAGCGAGTTACTTTTTAGCTTCCGCTAAGTACTTGGCAGCTCGCCAGGCCCGGAGGATTCTGGGAAGCGAAAGCCTCCCCAGTATAAACTGCCAGCTTTAAGCAGCCCTGACAGTTCTGCTCCTTCCAAACTTGGCAGCCGTTCAAAGTGCTCTTTCATTTGAAATGCTGGAAGCCTGCCATGTGCAATGCAGATTTGCTGTGCCTGTGCGCAGAAGGAACTGATAAATGCCGTTGCAGTTGCCATGGGGACAGGAGGCTATCAGAATGGCCTTGTGATCCGCAGCCTCTCAGCGCTGCAGGCTCTCGCTCTGCCTCCTGCCCCTCCTCCCTCTAGTCAGTGAGATGGTGAAATAAATGTTCTGGAAAAAGGTTAACCCTGCCTGCTCTGGTTCCAAAGCCGAGGGAAGGTTCACCTCGAAGCACGTCCCGGGCCTGGAGCGGCCGCCAGGACCAAGGGCATCGGCGCCCGTCTGGGGCCGGTCAGCACACCCCCGCCCCCACCCCCTGCTCCAGCAGCCCCGCGCACGCCCCTCCCCCCGCCCCGCCCCGCTTCCTGCTCCCTGGGGGCTTTCACAAAGCTGTGTTTTTAATAGAGCTTTTCAGCAAGCCCGAGTGTAAGTCTTTGAGTCATCAAAACCCGGATGTAAACACAGCAGCCTTACATTCTGCACGGTCTGCGTGTATTTTATCTTTTTAATAATATTTTGCTGGCAACTTAAAACTGCAAGGATGCCAGATAGTTAGCCAGCCGCTTACATCATGCAGCATCCATCTTAGGGAGAGCGGCTGCCGGCCCTGTCCTGCTCGCTAGCGTGATCTCTCTCTCTCTCTCTCTCCCCCTACCTTGAGACGGCAGGAAATGTGGGTCTTTCTGAAGCCATTTTATTGCGGGAGAGGCACAACCGAGTCCCTGAGAACCCTGGGTTTAAGAACGAGCATGACATCACCTTGGGCAGCAATAACTGTGGCTATGTTCCTATCTGGGACTAGACACTGGGTGATCGGAGGTGAAACCGAGCTGTCATTGACACCGTAAGCGAGGGCGCACCGGTCCGGATGCGGGGCCTCCCCCCCCCACCCCCCATTTTGCACAAGCTGCTCTTTGAAACACAGCCTGATTCAATGTACAGAAACAAAATAGCACATTCAGATTTGGTACATGTTCAGGTCTCTAATGCCAACTCTCCGGGTGGCCTGTTTAATGGGGGGAAAAAATGAAATACTCCATTCCAGCCAAGGCCCCGGGAAGGCCAAAGAGGTTTAGGGATTTATTTACATTGCACAGTATTCCTCCTCAATCCAACTTGCTCTTTCCTCAAGGTTTCCTGAACCTAAACCTTTCGTTAACATCCCAGGAAGAGAACATATTTTTCCTGTGGCTTTCAATATTTTCTGCTAAATATATTTCATCCCACTGTTTATCTAGGGTTTCAGTTTTTAGACCTTTATGTACTTTTGACACCTTGAGGCTGTTTCACTGAAAAAAAAAATGATGTATGTTTATTAAAGAGGACTTTATATGCTGGGCGTTAGGGCCGGGGGAAATTTCTGTTTGGGTCTGTCTGTATAAGGAGGACTTCAGGATGAGATTCAAGCCAGAGGCCCAATTGGTTCTTAAAGCCCTTTCGACAAAGCAGGCCCTACATAGCTCACAGGAACCCTTGAATACCACAGAATGTTGAGCCAAAGGAACTATTTCTTCATAAGCGCTCGGCTGACACAGAGGCCGGGACAGGGGAAAAGACAAAAAATCCAAGTTCCTGGAGCTTAGCTGCCGTTTCTTTTAACCCACTTCTCTCTGGGTGTCTGCTGAGGATTGTCACAGCGGTTCTGGCCAGGGCAACACGCTGTCTCGCTGGAATTTCCTGACTTCAAAGTAGCCTCTTCCAAATAAATAAATTAATCAATAAAAGCCATCTGCTTCACCTTGACAGCGGGCTCAGAGCTTGAAGGGGTAGCGTTCAATGGGATTTTTAGGAGCAGTTGGCCCTTGAGCCACTTCAAGGTGGGTTTTGGCTTGGAATTAAACAGGAGGTAGAAGCCCAGATCAGGTGATTCAGAAAGCCCCTCTTTCTCTACATCCCCCCCCGCCCCCACCCCAACCACCACCCTCCCCAGACAATCCAGGCAGCTGGGTTTTTGGCTCTGGCAGCTGCTAAGCTTCGGCAAGCCAAAAGCACGTTTTGTGGTGGTGATTCCTTTCCCAAGTTGACGGACATGTTTCTGTACTGAGCGCAAGGGATGTTTCCTGACTGTGCACATGAATCAGAGGCTGCATTTTTCATCCAGAGCTTCTGGTGACAGTTTGAAGCTGCGAGAACAAAGCAGATCACGATGAGCCCCTATCATCAGGGTCCAGAAATAAAGACTCCCTCCGAAAAGCCAGCCACATAGAGCTTGGATGTATGATTTTTTAGGTTTCAAGCATGCCCAGAGCATCCCATTCCCCTGGAAGGCGAGGCCCCCTAATAGGATTTCGAATGCTGCCCTTCCTCTTTCTCTCCGAGTCATTGTGGTGCTTGCTGATTTGTTGGCTTCAAAAGTTCTTCCTTTTTTTCAGCCTTCCTCTCTTCCAAATGGGAAGATTTGCAAAAGTCATCTTGTGGCCCTCAAGTGCCTTCCCAGATGGAGGCCAGCTCCAAGATGCCGAAAAGCCCGGATTCCACCCGTGCTCTGCCCTGTGAGAGCAGGGTGACAACAGGGGTACTCGGCGGCGCGGCCCCTCTGTACCAGGGCCCGAGGAGCCAGCTTCCCAGAAGTCCATGGATTGGGAAGGTCTGTTGGGGCTGCCTCAGGAGCTGCCCGGGAACAACTCCCTTTTGTTTTGCTGTCTAGCATGTGACCAGAATGCTGCCAGCTAATTTTAACCCCACCAAAGTACTGTTGGGAAAAAAAACAAAAACAAAAACAAACAAACAAACAAACAAAAATCTATCTTGCATCTGGGGAGAGGAACATGGTGGGCTGGAGAAAAGCTTTTTCAGCCCGTATTCCTTCCTGTTTCAGTTTCCAGACTTGCATTATCGGTAACCTGAAAAATGATGAGTTTCACCAAATTCCTGGATATTGCACAAGAGGACAATGAGTCTATTTCGGGTGCTGTGATTGTGTCTGGCACAGACCCTGGAAGCCATTGTTTTCGGGAGGGAGAACGCTTTGGGGTTTCCTGGTACTTTCCTTCTAGGGTCTCAAAGCCCCAAATGGTCTGGGGGTGGGGCGCTTTCCATGGCAACCATGGGGGCTGCTCTCTCAAAGGACCTGGAGGAGAAGTGGGTGGCCCTGGAGGTGTTAAAAAGGTGGATCCCCGGGAGCATTTGAAGTGGGACAGCAGGAGCAGGAAGAAGGGAGAGGGCACTTTCACAATAGCTTGGTGGCCCTCTGCGACACAGGCCACCAGCTCCCCAGCTAAATTTCCATATCCGCTTCCAGCCTCAGGAATTACTGGAGAACTTCGTGGGGTTCCTCACCCTGGATGCAGGATTCTCAAAGCATTCCCTGGGCGGTTAATTGTTGCTGTCCGGCTAGGTGGCCTATGAGGCTAGCGACAAGGTGCAGAATCACAGGAGCCAGGAAATGAAGCCGTTTGGGCAGGACAGCGGGTAGCCGGCTAGGCAGCTGCCGCCAGCCGGTCTGAAACCAGGTAGTGAGATGGTGTCATTAACCCAAGGGTCTACAGTGCAGTCCCCAAAGGTCTCATGCTGGCAGCGAGAGCGAGGGGAGAGGCCCCAGTGGAGGCTGAAGGGCTCTCAGCCACCAGGCACGCGTGGGGGCCGTTGTTCTGACAGCTGCTGAGGGCTTCAGCTGCCTAAAAAGCCATTTGCTCAGGCCTGCCCTGTCTGGCCAACTTCTATGTATTTAAACGATCCTCGTTGGTCTCTGAGCCTTCCCCCACCCCCCACCCCATCTCCATCTGGACGGTCAGGCAGAGACACCCTCTCTGGGATCTGGGAGGTCAGGGAGCGTCCCCGGGAGACCTTCGGGGGTCCATCGTCTGCTTCCCCTCTGCTACCGTAACCTGCCCGCAGTAGTGGAGATTGGCTGGCAAATTCCTAAATTAAGGTTCTGTTTACTGTGCTGTTCCAAAGGCTTGTTTTGAGCAAGATGTTGTGCTTTAATTAAAAAGACGAGAGCTCATGAATAAGTGAAAATATTTTTGAGTCTTCACAGAAATGTCTGCATTTGGTTTCTTGTGTTTTACAGTTGGGGGGGTCAGGCTGGTCAGCACTTTTATCTGGGGGACCATGGAACAGTCGTGCTGTAAGCGGACAGCAGGCTCTTCCACGTAGTGGACTTAGGGAGGGGACCCTAAGTCAGAAATGCGTTCCCGCCGCTTTTCTGTTGGCAGCATTAGCCTAGCCGGCTGACCAGGTGTCACGAGGACACATTCCTCATTTACCTTCCCAGCCAGAGGCTTCCTAAATGTTTCCTAACCCCACAGCTGGAAGGCAGGTGCTGCTGGGTGGAGCAAACATAATTCCTTCTGGGTCAGCAGGGTGACTGAGGGCAGGGAATCTTGGAAGGTTGGGAAAGTCCTTGTTTCTGAAGCCAGAGCTCAGGAATGAGTGGGGCCTCTGGTGTGAAAACTTTCCAGATGGGGGAAGGAAGGGTAAGTTTTTGCCCTCTGGGTAGATTCCAAAAAATCGCTTTGGGGAGGCCAACTATTTTGAAATTGCCTTTAAAGCAAACAGCACAAATGTTTAAATTGACCTGGAAAACCCTTCCTTTTTCCTTTCCCTACAATCCAAGTCTGTTCCCTTGAACATTCATCAACAGGAGCGTTTGCCCAAGCTTCTCTCCTCCCCCCTACCTCTTTTTTATTATTATTGTTATTATCGTTGGTTCGGAAAACTTTTGGAAGCTTTCCCAGGCTGGAGCTATAGAATGTTTCCAGGAAAACGCATAAGGAGTGTCTGTGTTTTGAGGTTTTTCTCCGGAGGGGACTGAGCATGTTTTGTTAGAGAGACTGAACCGGGGGCAGCCAGGTCTTGGACAAAGGTACAGCCAAGCAAAGGAGCAGACGGTGGGGGAAGATGTGAACGCATCCGAAAGTGCTGCACCAAAGGTGTGGTCTAGCTGGCCTGCCTGTTCTCCACTTCCTTCACCATCTCATTATCACAGTAGCCTCTGTGTGGGTCTGTGCTCAGAAGCAGCCCAGCTCCAGGAGATATGCTGAGAACTGCTGGGGGCCGGGCTTTGAACTTCCTTCTCAAGCTAGCAGCCCTCGTAATTTCTGTCTAAAGAGCGAACACTCGAGATTTAGAGACAGAAGAGCTGGGAGCCCATACCCACCCAGCAGGCGGGAGCCCCACCCAAGCGTGGAATGTAATAAAACCAAAGGTGTCCTAGGGCTGAGGCTGCCAAGGTGGTGCCGAGCCCCAGCCCATGCCAGTGCAGCTCCGTGTGGGCCCGGAGATTCATGCACACAGCTATCAGAGACATCTGTGCACAAAGCCAGAATGGTCCAAGGGCATGAGGTCCAAGGGCAATGGGGACTGGCAGGACCCCTCGATGATGCATTGTGGTTCTTGAAAACAAGAGCAGCTGGGGTATCCTGGAAATACAGCCATTCGGGCTGGTTCCTGGGGCAAGGAGGCAGAAGTAGCTTCCTAGGAAGGTCACCCTGAGTGCGAACAGAGCTGCCCCAGCTACTCTTCCAGTGGGAAGGCTACTTCCCCCTGGGTCAGTCCCCTGTGGCCGTGAGGACCCAGAGAGCTCAGGAGAGGAAGGAATAAGCAGAGGCCTGCGGCGCTGGAAACGAGAGGACATAGCTCCTGGCTCTTCTCGCCCTGTGAGCCTGAAGACTATCAGTAACGCTGATCTGGTTCCTGCGGTCAAATCTCTTTCCTTTCTACCCAGGGACACAGCAATTCCAGAAGGCAGCTCTGTCCCAGCAGGTTGGGAGAGGTGCTTCAAAGTCCAGGCTTCAGAATATTTATAGAAGTGATGATAAACACGACTAACATTCCCCAGGCACCTCTCCTTGGGCTAAGCATTCTCTCTTCTAACCCACACCTAATGAAGTGGGTTCCGTTATTATCCTCATTATGTAAGTGAAGAAACAGTAGCTTAGAGAGGTTAAGTAACTTGTCCCAGGACACACAGCTAGTAAGTGGGGGCCACAGTGGGAACTTAGGGTTGCCTTACTTATAAGACCTGGGTTCGGATTCTGGTCTGCTGCGTGTGACTGTGTGACTTGAGCCAACCTCCAAGCTTCCTCATCAGTTTTCATAGTTAGACACCTCAAATATGGGCAATTTCATATAATTTAGTTTAAACCTTCCTTACAGGGTTTAAATAAGAATTAAATGAGACAATGCAAGACTTAGCAGAGCGCCTACAATGTAGCAAGCACTCAATAGACGCTGGCTTTTTTTTTTTTTTTTAAGATTTTATTTATTTATTTGACAGACAGAGATCACAAGTAGGCAGAGAGGCAGGCAGAGAGAGGAAGGGAGGCAGGCTCCCCGCTGAACAGAGAGCCCGATGCAGGGCTCGATCCCAGGACCCTGAGATCATGACCTGAGCCAAAGGCAGAGGCTTTAACCCACTGAGCCACCCAGGCGCCCCAGACGCTGGCTTTTAATCATAATCTCAGAGCAGTATGTTTATTCAGTATGGATACATTAAGCTATTCATAGTGTTCAGCTATGCAAGTTTCTGCACATCCCTGTGCAGACACTTTGGCCCCAATTACAGTTGGACATGGTGCTGATACCAGGAAGGCATCATTCCTTGTCAATGACTTCTCTTAACTTATTCCGGAATCCACGCATCTGGAACACACATCTGTATCTGAGCCATGGAGTCCTCCATTCTGCATTGTCCACTCACATTCACTTGAACTCATCAGGAAGTTCCAAATCTTCAAAATCATTCACATTTGATCGCTTTACTTTCCTGCTTCAAAATCTTTCAGGTCCTAACAATGCAGGCAGACTCCTTAGCTTGGAAGGCAAGACTGCTGGGAGACTGCCTACAACCCCCTCTCTGCCTCTCCCTGCCCCTTGATTACTTTCTGACCCCATTAAATCCCCCTTTGTTCCTCATACACAACATGACGTTTCAAGCCCACGTCTTTGCAGGGCTCTTTTCTCTGCCTAGAAGAAAAGTTTGCCCCCTCTTCTTCTTTGAGCAAACTTCCATGCATCTCTCAAAACCCCACTCAGTTTTTACCTTTCCTGTGATACTGGTCTCCAGCATTTCCTGGCTCTGTACTTCCATGGCGATCTGCATATATTGCAAAGAGTTGTACCTAAGTGTTACACACAGTCCCTCATCAGACACTCTCTAAATTTCAAGACTGGGGCTTACCAGTCTGTCCCCAAAGTCAAAGTCTCTAGAAGGCCTTGGATAAAAGCAGATCAAATGAACATACCTGAATGTAAATTCTTATGACATAATTTTATGGATAGTGAAATAATATGTGAGTGTATATGGATGTTATTTACACCCTCCCTTTCTCCAACAGGAATTTGAGGTAGATGCTGGTGGACTAGTCTCTCTTATTCATAAACACATATAGAATGGTGCTTGGTACCTCCTAAAGTAGAAAGAGCCAGGGCTTTGCAGTCAAACAATTCTGGAGTAACTTTAAGTCACTGTAACTTTAAGTCACTGCTTCATCTCTCTTAGCCTCAGTTTTTCCATCTGTAAAATGGGGTGTGGGATAATTGCCCACATGACAGCCATCCAATGGTCAATCCTCCTTTTTCCTTAATGGTCTGAATTTTTCTTTCAGGAGTCCACCCACTCCTGAAGATGACCGGGGTGGGAGGGGGAAATCCTAATTAGTCTAAACTGATCTTGGTATGCCATTCCCCTTGCCAGTGATTAATGTCCTGATGGATTTGCCGCCCAATTCCAGTCAGTGAGATATGAGGAGAGTTCTTTGGGGGCGGTGGTGTGGAGAGTTGTTCTAGGATGTACTAACTTGCTCTTAAAACACGAGAGGAAATAATTGTCCTTTTGAGACTTTAAAAAAAAGAAAGGTTTTTTTATTGGGGAACCTGGGTAGCTGAGTGGGTTAAAGCCTCTGCCTTTGGCTTAGATCATGATCCCAGGATCCTGGGATCCAGCCCTGCATCCATTGGGCTCTCTGTTCAGCAGGGAGCCTGCTTCCTCCTCTCTCTCTGCCTGCCTACTTGTGATTTCCGTCAAATAAATGAATAAAATCTTTAAAAAAAAAGATTTATTTATTTATCTTAGAAAGAGAGAGAAAGCCCGAGCAGGTGGGCAGAGGGAGAGGGAGAAAGAGAATCTCAAGGAGGCTCTGCACTTAGTGCGGAGCCTGATGTACGACTTGATCCCACGACCCTGATATCATGACCTGAGCTGAAACCAAGAGCTGGACACTCAACCTATTGAGCCACGGAGGAGCCCCAGTAATTGTCCTCTTACAGCCAGATGTTCTATCTGGAGTGATGGCTGGAGCAATAGCAGCCACTTTGTGATAAAGATAACTAGCTAAGCCAGCACACTGAAGGTGATAGAATGGGAACATGGCAAGAACCTGGGTCCTGGCAGTACAGTTTAGCAGCTGGAGGCATCCACCTCTGGACTGTTCCCTGTGTTCATGGGTTCCTTCATTGTTCAATGAGGGGCCCTGGGCTCAATCTGGTATTGTTGAGGTCTGTTACTTGCAGCCAAAAGTGTCAACTCCACAGGGTTGTCGTGATGACTAAATAAAATAAAGTTTGCAAAGTACCTAAGTTGACAAAGTGCCCAGCATACAATAGGTTCTTAAAAAGGATGAAAGACTTTCCTGCTGAGACCTTCTGAAATGAATGCACCAATGACTATGAGGAGTGGCCCCAGGAACTTGGCAGATGGTAATAATGTCGAGAGCCCTTCAGAGGTGGGTGGGTGCTGGGATGACAGCAAAGATGGCGATGACGCTGAAATTCAAACATCATGTTGGTAAATGTTCTGATGGAACTTCTCGGGGCTGTCACAGTGGTTCCCCTTTGTACTGTTCGGGCCTTTTCTTACCCTGGTCAGAGTTAAACCATGCACGACACAGGCTTTTCTAATTGTGGGCGGCCACACTTGCACGATCCGGGGTGGTCCCTATTACCCTGGGGCATGGAAGCCCGGCTATGGGATGAAGGCTAGAGTGTAATTTGTAGCTTCAGGAGGAGCCAAGATCTGGAAGCAGAACTAACATACCCACACGACGGAAAACACACAGTGTATCTGACAAAGGCACACCAAAACCGTCCCCCTCCCAGGGCGCCCAGAGGAGCCGTGCAGACATCCGCAGCTTTGGAAAGACCTGCCTTGGAGGGCCCACCTGGCTTTTGGCCCATGGACCAGGCCGCAGAGTTCTGCTCCGTGCCAGCCCCAAGGCCCTTTCGAACCTTGTTCCAGGAGAGCTTGGCCACACCCATGTCTGCCAGACTCAAGTCCACCAGCTGTGTGGGAGGCCCAGGCAGCAGGGGATGGGGGCAGGGTTTATGCAAGGACACTGTGGCCCCTGCCTGAGGCTTGTGGAAGAGGTGGTGGTGCACTTACTGGGCAAGCCAGGAGGGAACCCGAAGGAGGAAGGGAGCGGAAACCACAGACTCAAGGCAGCCTCAGCCCCTTTTCAAAGACCATCTCCACCTTAGAAGCCTGTTCCAGGCCCCTGTCCTCCTGGCTGCCTCCTGGCCATTGACTTCCTGCTTGTTTGCCCCTTCTCTGCTTCCCAGCACTTCCATTCAATCCCATCCCACGTTTGTTTATTGAGAAGACTGTGTGAGATGCCATATTTCTACTAGCAGCTAGGGGGTGAGTAAAGTATGAACATTAACAAGGTTAGAGTAGAAAGGACCTCAAAATGATTTTCAAATCATCTTACCACCTCAGAATCTTCCCCTCCAAAAGAAAAAAGGAAAGACTGCTGCAGCCGGATTCGGGCAGGGGCAAGGCCCTGTCCACTGCGGCCAGAGGCAGGCCCTATGGACAGAGTCTGAAAAACACTGATCTAGACCATGGGGGAAACTGAGGCATGGAGAAGTAAGGCGACCCTCCTGAGACAACACGTCAGTGGTCCAGCCAGGTTCAAGTGCAAGTGTCTGAGCTCCTGGCCCAGTGTCCTATCCCATACACTGCCCTCCACCTGTCGGCACCTGTTTCAAAGATCAGCTTGGGGGATGAGGCAAGTCGACCTGGATTGGAAGGCATGTGCCACGGGCTAAGGAAAGCCCCTGGTTGTAATCAGGGAGTGAGCCCGTGGGAAAGAGAGGTAGGAGTTGGGGCCTAGAACAGGACAGGACAGGCAGGACATGATGTCGAACATGGCCTGGATGTGATAGTAAGTCAGGTGGTGGGAAGAGGGCAATTCCAGGCCCTGGAGAACACCATCAGCTAAAGCCTGAAGAAAGCCTGATGGCTCAGGGACCTGGGTTCTAGCCCTGGCTCTCTCATTATCATCCAGGTGACCTTGGATCAGTGGCCTCCTCTGTCTGGGTCTCCTTGCACAAAGCATGGTGGAGGGGTTGGGCTAGCTGGTCCTATTATGACAAGCTGTGATGCCTTCTCCCCTCCCATGGGGCTGCCCCCCACCATTGTCACCGCTGCTCATTGACACCACTCCTCAGTGTGTGTCATGAGGCTGGGAGTGACACCAGGGGGGAAGGTCCCCAGGTGCCCCTTGAGAGCAGCCCAGAATGGCAGGCCTTCTCAAGTGGCCCACCCAGAGCTTTGGAGAACAGACCACAAGGAGGCAGGAATCCCGGGCAGAACTAGAGCATAAACTATTCTTTTCTGAGAAATATTCTTTCCAGTCCAGTTCCCTCTGGAGGCCCAGGCCTCAGCCAATCCCCCCTACCCAAGTCCACCCCCTGGAAGCAGAAAGGGGGGACCTCAAGGGTAGGGGTCACAAGCTACTTACTGGCTCCAAATCTCAGTATTATCATTTGTAAAATGAAATAAAACCAGTATCTTAATATTCTCACTTATTAAATTGATCATTTCAGTAGTTTGTGTGATGAACTGAGATAACCCTTACCAGGTGTGTAGGACCGTGCCTGGTGGAAGGACCCCTCAGTCAATATTAGTCCCACCCATTGCCAGAGGGCTGCCTGCTGGGAAGACCACACAGTTTGAAGGCTCTTGACACTAAACAGACTGGTTCATCAAGGGCCCCTGTATGTCTCACACATGGCTCTCAATCACAGGAGGGGAGAATGTGCGGGGGGTGCCTGGGGAGATTGTGGGAAGCCCACTGGAAACAATGTGTGCACGCCGCCTGCTGGCCATGAGCAAAGGTGCAGGCCTCTGGGCTTGGGGAGTTTGGGGGTGATGCAGGGGATCCTTGATCGTACAACCTGCTGCTGACCTGGTATATTGACCCAATATTCACAGAGCACGCTCCAGGTGTTACCAAGCAGGCTTTCAGAGGGATGCAAAAGGAGTGACAGATAAACTAGGTTTTTTTGGAGCCAACTAATTTTGGAGTCAACCATAACCAGGCATGGGTTCAAGCTCAAACTCCGCGCCTACCGCCCCAGAAACCATCGGTATTGCATACAGCAGTTGCAAAGTTCCTTGCACCTTGGACTGGTTGTATGTGGAGTGACCTTGGAGAAGGCATAGAATCCCCCTGAGCTTCCGTGTCCTCATCTGTAACACACAAGTCTTCTTCACCCTTCCTCCCAAACCAGAGGGAGGAGACAAGGTCACTTGGGGGAGTTGAAAGCAGTCGGGTCTTTTCTAGGGAAACCTCATCTCTTTGAACCTTGTTTGGCTGATCCAGAAGGGACCCTGTGATGCTCTTGTGACATGCCAGACTCCCCAGGTGCTCCTATCGGCCAAGTACTCTGGGAGACTGGGCTCCGGGCCCTTCTCTTGGAGATTAATGGTGGAGCCCTAACCTCTCATGTGAGACCATCAGACTGGATGTGGCAGGACCGTGCAAACAGCAAACCTGAGCGTTCAAATGCCCACACTGCACATTCCCTGCCACACGTGTGTATCCTCCTTGAATTACTTGGACTGCTTAGTCTCACGGTGTCAGCCTGCTGAGGGCTATTTGCCCTCCTGTCTATCTTGTTCTCTCCCAGACTACCAGGCAACTTCTGTCTCTTGCTATGGCTGCAAGGGTTTGAGAAGGATAGGAAAATACATTCTCAATGATTTTTTCTTTTTTTTTTTAAGATTTTTTTTTTTTTAAATTTGACAGAGATCACAAGTAGGCAGAAAGGCAGGCAGAGAGAGAGAGAGAGGAGGAAGCAGGCTCCCTGCTGAGCAGAGAGCCCAATGCAGGGCTCAATCCCAGGACCCTGAGATCATGACCTGAGCTGAAATCAAGAATCTGTCACTTAGCCACCTGAGCAACACAGGTGCCCCCGTTCTCAATGAATTTTTATTAACAACTCCCATCACTACCACAATAAGCAATTTTCACTCCCAGGGGCCTTTACCCTCCCCACACACACAGAGCAAAGGTGAACACTGGAAACCCTCCATTCTAGAGAGATGCTTTAACACCTGTATTAACACAATCCAAATTGTGTCCAGTTTATTTTTAAAATATTTTTAAATTTTTTTCATTTTTTCATTTTTAAAATTTTATTTATTTATTTATTTGACACAGAGAGAGAATAAGCAGGGGGAGTGGTAGGCAGAGGGTGAGGGAGAGGCAGGCTCCTCCGTGAGCAGGGAGCCTGGTGTGGGGTTCAATCCCAGGACCCTAGGACCATGACCTGAGCCGAAGGCCGACACTTAACCAACTGAGCCACTCAGGTGCCCCTGTCCAGTTTATTTTTTGAGGATGTGTTCATGTGCTTTTGCATTCATTCACATAACAAAGTTTTACTGAGCTATTGATTGCAAGGTATTGGGACAATAGCAGTAAACAAAATAGACACAAATTCTTGCCGTCAGTGGAGAGTGTGTGTGTGTGGGGGGGGTCATGGGATAGAAAAGTAAATAAACAAGTGGCATAGCCATGTTTGATGGTTACGTGTGCTATGGAGAAAGCCAAAGCAGAGGAGGGGTTTTGTGTGCCCCACCATGGGGGGGTAATTTTAAAGGGCGTGGTCAGGGAATGTTGTGTTAAAAAGGTGACACATAAGTAAAGATCTAAAGAAAGTGAGGGAGAGAAGTGTGTAGTTACTTGGTAGAAGAGAGTCCCAAGCAGAGGGAAAGGCCAGTGCAAAGGCACTGGGGCAGAAGCACACCTGTTGACAGAGAAGCTGTCCTGGAGACAACAAGGGGAGGAATGGGACATATGTCAGAGAGAGAATGGGGAGGGGCAGTGGGTGTCAGGCTTTGAGGGCCACTGGAAGGACACTGGTGTTTACTCTGAGTGAGCTGAGAGCCAAGCAGAGTTCTGAGCAGAGGAGTGACATCATCTGTCCTACATTTGAATAAGCTCATTTTTTTTTTTAATTTCATTTATTTATTTGATAGAGAGAGAAAGCACAAGCAGGGGGAGCTGCAGACAGAGGCAGAAGGAGAAGCAGGCTCCCCTGGGCTCATGACCTGAGCCCCAGACAGACGCTTAACCAACTGAGCCACCCAGGCTCCCTGAATAGACTCATTCTATAGGAGGTAAGTGTGGGAGAGCAGGGGGACCAGGCTGTGGGAGGCATGTAGGCAAGGGGAATGGTGGCTGGTGCCACAGTCATGGTGGCAAAGTTGGTGAGAAGAGGTCAACTTCTGAAGACAGGGCAATGAGCAGGGGGAAGAGGTGCATTAGAGGAGAAATCATTCATTTTGATTTGTACAAATATTTCCCTTGCGTATTTTGTCATTAGTCTACAATCCTGAATGTATGTAGGGAGAAGGACTGGCGTGCACACCCACACCTGCTCGGTGACAGCAGCAAGTTACCATGTCCTCTGCAGGACTCCACCACCCTTCTCAGGCAGGAGCGGTGATAACCAGGCCTCCCTCCCAGGCATGCTGTGAGGACAGTGCCTGCCGAGCACTTAGCAAACTCTTGCTCTCAATAAAGAGGAGCTGTTCTCATTAATAAAGTAGGATAAAGTGTCCCCCACACCCTCTGTCCAACCAATATGGTGAATTCCAACCCTCTTCTGAAACTTCAGAGACTAGCGCCTGGCATGTAGGCAGGGTGTGACAAAGCTCTACTTCGAGAAATGGGGTGTGGAGAGGTTAATCAGCGTAGGCTTCCCGGAAGAGGAGCTAGCCTCACTGCCTCTCTTCTCAGGTGAAGAAACCAAGGTTCAAAGACTTTAAATAACTCGTGTGAGGTCACAAAGCTAGACACTGGCAGAGAAGGGCTTGTGTCCGTGCCTGTCTGGCTCAGAAGCCACCTGGTGACAAGCCATTCCCATCAGAGGAGAATGACGGCCATTCACGCGACGACCTGGGACAATGCCATCCGCATGGCCTCATTAAGTCAGGGTGGAGCCGGGTACGGGCACCTTGACACCACCTTGCTATCCAGCCCACATTCTCGGGGTGAGCGTGAGTGGTGGGCTGGGCCCCATGCACGGGGGTTTGGCCGCATAACCTCACTTGACTGCTACCTCGGTGTTGAGAAAACAGGCCCAGCAAGCTTCTGGAGCTCGCCCGTGAGTGTCTCTAAAGAGACAAGAACCCAAGTGTTTCGGTAACCTATTGCGGTGACACCATCAACTAGACACCATCAACTAGAAGAGTTATGGCTTAAGACAACAATTTATTCCTTCTCGTGATTCTGTGAGTCAGGAATTTGGGCAGGGCTCAGCGGGGTGGTTCTTGGCGGGTAAGTTACCTGGAGCTGTGAGAGCGGGAGGGGATGGACCAAGAAGGCTTCATTCCCACGCCTGGCACCTCAGCCCTCCTCCACATGGCCTCTCCAGGTGGCCACACAGTGGCTTGAGAGTAGCTGGATTTCTTACATGGCACCTGGCTTCCAAAGGCATGAAGGCAGAAGCTGTCAGGCTCCTGAGGGGCTAGCCGTCAGCTGGTCAGAGCAAGTCACTGGGTCAGCCCAGATTCAGGAGAAGGGGAAGCGGATTTCTCCTCTTGAAGGGCAACACGCACATACCAGAGTGGGAGACATTTGTGGCCATCATGGGAGACCGACTACCATCCCCAGCCTCCTCACTGCCTTCACCCCAGCCCTGGGTATGACCCAGGGCACTGTTATTTTGGGGGACTCCGTGAAGCCTGGTAGATCCCCGGGACAAGGCCCACGACCCTGGTTTGTCTTACGGTGCCCTCTTGCCCAACAACACCTTCATGTTCTGGGCCTGGATTCACAAGAATTTTTTTTTTAAAGATTTTATTTTTATTTATTTGACAGAGAGAGAAAGATCACAAGTATGGAGAGAAGCAGGCGGGGGGGGGGGGAGCAGGCCCCCTGCTGAGCAGAGAGCCCGATGTGGGACTCGATCTCAGGACTCTGGGATCATGACCTGAGCGAAGGCAGAGGCTTAACCCATTGAGCCACCCAGGCGCCCCATTTTTTTCGGTAAGCTCTACGCCCACTATGGGGCTCAAGCTCATGACCCCAAGATCAAGAGCTACACATTCCATGGACCAGCCTAAGCCTGTCTTGTTCTCAGGAACCTACAAGAACATGACACTTGCAGGTAGTCAACCACCTGAACAAAACGGGATCAGATTCACCTTTGCAGACCCAGCACGGGACCTTTCCCAGAAGAAGAGCTTCATAAATGGGGACTTTCTGGCCCCTGCGTTCACGCGCTTGAGCTGGAACGAAGGAAGAGAGTTTCTTACTTTAGGACCCACCCCGTCTTCATCCCCTGGGAATATGTTTAGGAAGCAGGACAGCCCCCCCTCCCCCCACCCCAACAAGAACCTGCATCTAACCAGATGTCCAAGTGATTCCTATACCTGTTAAGGTTGGAGAGGACTCAGGTAGCAGTTCCCAAGGTAGAACAGGACAGGTTGGGAGGGCAGTTGCCAGTTGAACCCCCTGGGGTTGAGCCCAGACGCCAGAATTTTCTGAAAGCTCCCCGGGTGACTTCAGTGTTCTTCCAGGGTCAAGAGCCACTGGTTAGTATTAGTTATGCCCAATGTGGGGCTAATACTTAGCGTATTAGTTCTCTAAGTGTGGTGTGTGGGCCGTCTGCATCCAAATCACTTGGGGGCACTTACCAAATATGCAATTCCTGCCTCCCACACCAAATTTTGGAGTCTCATTCTCCTGGGAGTGGGACCCAGAAATCCACACTTTTAACCATCTCTCTAGGTAATGCGAATGCATTACTGAGGTTTGAGACCCTCCGTTTAGGGCCGCAAATAAGGCAGTGATGAGGTTTGCAAACTCTACAAATGACAATGTGCACAAAGTTAGAAACTCCAGACAAGCGGAAGTAGGAAACAACAACTCTCCACACTCCTACTGTCTGGAGACAACGGGAGGCCCCTCGGCACCCACTCAGGAGACAGGGAGGAGCCCTCCTCCTCCAGAGAGGCTGCCCACCCCCCCAACCCCATGCGGCGGTTGGCAGTAATTCGGGTTCTGTTCTGCTGGCGGGGTGGAGCTGTCATCTGGCCCGGACAGAATTATTGCCTCAAATTACATGGTTGATTATCAATTACTTGTGTCCGTGTGAGAGCATGTGTGCGTGTGTGCAGAAGTGTCTTTGCAAGTCATTAAGGGTCGTAATTCTGGATTATCGTTGATTAACGAGAGGGAGGCCTGGTACCTCCAGCAGCCGGGATGGCAGCCCCGCAATTATGTCCCAGCTGATCAGTAATTGGCGCATCGAAAGATGATTTCTCTCTCCTCTGCCACCTCCCAGCCTCTCTGGGTGGCTCCACAATTAGCTCCATTGCTCATTCCCTTCCAGCCCGGGCTGGGTTCACGGGTCTGATTTCTGGTAGGCAGCACGGGGCTGGCTGATGGTGGAGGGGCGGTGGCAGAGGCGCAGTGGTGGGGGCGTGGAGCTGGCATGGGCTCTCTCTCGCTCGCCGAGAACTGCTGTGCCTGTCCCATCATCGCTCTTCCCAGGGAGCCAGGGAGCTGGTCTCTCCCTCCCTGCCTCCACCCCCACGGCCTGGCTGGGGAAACTGAGACTCCGAGAGGAGAGGGACAACTTAGGAAACAAAACCCCCGGTGCACCAGGACGGCTCAGTCAGTTAAGCTTCGAACTCTTGATTTCGCGTCAGGTCATGATCTCAGGGTCATGAGATCGAGCCCCACGTCAGGCTCTGTGCTCAGAGTGGAGTCTGCTTGTGATTCTCTCTCCCTCTTTCTGTCCCTCCTCCTCATAAATATGTAAAACCTAAAAAAAAAAAAAAGTCCAAAACCAATAAGTCAGAATGGTATGGCAACCTGACCCCAACCTTGCAGAGCCAAGGCAAAATCAAAGACATACCTCCTATCATCACTCCCACCCTTGGGAGGCTGTGAGGTGCCTGTTGGTTGTCTCAGTATTTGTCCTAGAGAACTTGCAAATAGATGCTCCAGCTCCCAGGTTGGAGGAAGGGCCCTAAGGAATATGTGGAAGGCGGCATCGTCGCCTGCTTGGATTATGACAATGGCCTCCTAACTGTTCTCCCACTTCCACGTTGGGCCCCCAACATCCATCATGCTGGAACAGAGGGACCCTGCTGCACACTCCACATGATACCCTCCCTCTAACCCAGGTAACTCCCCGTTGCCCTCAGGATAAAGTCCAGGACCCTGGTCTTCACTCCAGCCGCCCTCTCTGCCCCAGTGTGGACCCCTCAGTGTGCCAGCTCCCTCCACATGCCCATCCTGTCCTTTGCCCCGTCTGGTCCTTCTCCCTGGATCCCGTTTCCCTTCTCCCATCTTCCTTCACCTGGGGCACACACCCTCGGGAGGCCGTGATACTGCTCACGCTTGGGCTCCACTCCCGAGAAAGGGGTCCTGTCCTCCCCAGGGACCAGCAGTTAGAGAAGCAGAAACTGTAAGGATGGCTTTACGGGGTTTTGAGGGTATGGGGAAGGCGGGGCTATTCTGGAACCTTCCACATGAAAGACTCTGCAGAGCCACCAGGCAGTTTGTTTCTGAGCCTTGCAGCTGTCTTGGCCATTTTCATTTTTATCTACTTAGGGTGGTCAGCAGGTCATGGCAAGCGGGAGACGTGATGCTAATGACTCCGGCTCCACGTGGCGACCATTCAGGAAAAAGCTGCAATGTTCTCTCTGCCACATTAATCAGAGAAACACATCAAGAGCTGTTGCATGGAGACAGCTTTCCTCCCAGTACCTGCCCTGCATGCTAATCACCACCCCTCCTGGCGGTGAGTCAGCTCCATGCCAGGCGGGTGGTGGGGGAAGGCCAGAAATGCCAGCTCCTTGCGGTGGGGAGCAGCCGGGGCAGGGGAGGGGGGAGCCAGGCCTCACCCACACACACACTGCATAAGACCATCATCGATGGGTGGACAGGTGAGATGGCAAGTCGTGGGAGAGTCCATCTCAATGTAAACCCTGGGCTACCTCCTTGGGTCTACTAGAGAGAATTCTCCAGAAGCTGATCCCTGGACAGAGTCCAGGCTTAAAGCAAGATGGACCTCACTGCTAGGCACTTTGGTAACAATAGGACATAGCTTCTGGGAGAGCTGCACGTGTGGCAGACACACATGTAAGCACTCTCCGTATATTACTCATTTAACCCTTTATGAATATTCCCACTGTGCGGATGAGAAAGGCAACACACAGACAGGTTAAGTAGCCAAACCAGGGCTGCACAGCTAGTAACAACTGATCGGGTGTGAACCCCAGCAACCATGCCGCAAAGCACTCCCCTCCACCGCCTCTCTTTGCTCTGCTGGAGCTCAGAGTGCCCTGAGGCCCTGGGTGCATTTTGTATGTTTTCATTCATTCACTCATACAGCTACTGTTTGCAGAACACCTGCCATATATGAGGAGCCATACCAGGCACAAGAGAGACAAGGAGACACAAAACAGGCATCAACGTAGTATTACCACAAATAGCTGATTGCAGAATGTGATAAGAGTCATGAGAAGCAGCGGGTTCCATGCAACTGTGTAATGGGAAGCCTGTTCACATGTGAGAGCCTTCATCAGGTCGCGCAGGTTTGCAGACCCCTCCTTCCATCATTCTGTCTACAAGTACCTATCAATCGTTCATTCGGGCACGGTGCACCAGGACATGGTGGTGGGCGGGACAGAGAGTTTCTCCCTCAGGAGTAGCCTGGTGGGGAAGACAGAGAAATACAAATGTACCAGAAAAGGAATTAGAGCTAACGGTGAGGGTTCTGAGTGTTATTATTATTATTATTATTTTTATTGTTATTAAGAAAACCTTCATTTCTTTAAGGGTCTCTTGCAGGGAGAAAGCAAGAGAGAAAATACATTCTGCTAAAGACATTCACCTTGGCTTTGCCCACAGCTGCTCCCGAGCGTCCTTGTGGGCCCCGGTGGCGGTTGAGCTGGGCCGTGCGCCAGGCCCTTTGCGTCTCTCTGAGGATGGCCTGGCCACTGTCCGCAGCCTCCCTCTCCCCCCTCACTGCCCTGCCTCTCCGTGGGGCTTTTCCACTAACGCCCCGGGAATTCCCCCATCTCCCGATAGAAAGGACAGCCCCTGCCCTCCCTCCCCATGTGGCGTCCTGCACACCAGACATGGGAGGCCTCGGGCTTTGGAGAACGATAGGGAGGAAAAAGAGCATTTTAAAACACGTCTCTGTTGTTTCCCTTCTTGGCCTCCATCAGCATCCCACCTGGCATATGAACTTGTTCTTCCCTTATATGGCTCTGAGAAAAGCACCATATGGCCGTTCATCAGGCCCACGGGCTGGTTTCCATCCAGCCCACTCTGATTTCCTCCCAGGCTTGGGTCTGCTAAATGACCCGCCCTTCATGAGGGCGCCCTTCCTGAGGGTGGAGGAAGAGAGACAGCGACAGTGAAGACATACAGAGCTCGAACCACCGGCCAGGGGCTGTGCCGAGTACTTGCATGTGGTGATGCTATCACTGTCCCTTCACAGATAAAGACACTGACACGGGGAGGTGTTTGGAGACATCCTCTAGGTCACATGGCTGGTGATGGCAGAGCTGGGATCTGAGCTGTACCGACCATCAGATTTTGCTGATTTGCTCTCATGGAAAACCCAATCTTAGCTAAAGGGTGTTGGCTGGAAGGGATGAGAGTTTAGAAGAAGGGGTCCTGCCCATGTGGCCAGGAGAAGGGATGCCAGAGGAAAGACAGATAAATCCATGAGGCAGGACAAAGCCTGGCTGACCCCCACTCCCCCCAGGAGAGCAGGGTCTGAGCTCAGTAAGTGAAGGCAGCACAAGCCAGGAGAAAGCCAGGAGGATCTGGAAGCAGCCCCCTTGCAGAGCTGGCTAGGGAGCTGCAGGGAGCCCTCAGGAGACCCGGGAGACCAGTTTCCCCCTTGGGCTCCTTGCCTAGGTCCTTCCCACTGGCTCCCTCCATCACTGCTTTCTCTGCTCTATGGGATTGAGTGACAAGTGCACCCTCCCGGAAGCCCGCCGAGCTGCTAGGCTGCCTTGGGAGTAGTGGGCCAGAGGGACCTGGGCACGGATCTCAGCTCCGTGTTTACTCCGTGACTATGTGGCCCAGTAGCGCCCATGAGCCTCACCTACAGGGTGGCGTGGGGAAGAGGTGTGAAATGAGCTAAGGGTCAAGAACCTGGGCAGGCTCCTAGCACGGAAGAGCTGTGTGATCCGGGTGTCCGGCCCTCATTCACTGTTCTTCCTTCAAGAACAGAAAGGAGGAAGCAGAGGTTCCTGGGGGATTGGGGCTGGGCCTGGCAGAGGTTCAGGCCCTGGTGTGGCCCCTCCCCCCTAGAGAAAGGAACCTTATTGGACATGACTCCACCCTCTGTACCCTCTCAGCCTTGCTGGGCTCCTTCCCGCATGTGTCCCCTGCTGCACGCCCGCAGAGGATGGGCTGTCTTCGTCGTGTCTACTGGGAAACACGAGCCCATAGTTTGAGACCCGGGTCCGGAGTCCAGGACGGATGTCCGCCTCCCGTTGGGCCTCTCCAGTATCCCAGGGGCCTTTGGATGGGACGCCAGGCAACCCCCCGCCCTCCATCCCAGAACATCCCCCTTGAGAGGATGCACGAAGGGACCTTGGAGGGACTCACTGCCCCAAAAAGTATGGCAAGGAATGGGAATTTGGTGAAGACTGTGGTGTACGAGCGAGCCAGGCAAGCAGCACACAGAAGAGGAGCGCGCTTTTCTTCACGCTATTTTTTTCCTCTCCATTAAAAAAAATGTGAACGCAGAGGTAAAGAGAGAAAAAAGTGAGAAGTTCCTTTGATTCCCATCTCCCATCAATTATCACCGCTATCCCCACCAATAACCCGTGTAACAGTTCACCGTGTGCCATCACGGGCTTTGCCTAGCGTTTACACACGCGTGCACACACACACGTGTACACCCATGTGTATGTGGGTACGCTGCCAGAGTCTTTGTTTTTCTTTGCTTCTACACAAACGCTATCCCGTTGACCACATCGCTCTGCAGTTGTCTCCCCACAACAGCATACGCTGGACATTTTCTCCTGTCAATGTACACGGAGCATCCTCGTTGGTTGTTGTTGTTGTTTTTTGTTTTTTTTTTTTTTAATTTCTGCGTAATATTGCACATGGAGACAACACAGTGGAGTCAATCCTGCCCTTTCCACTCACACCCTCACTCGGGGTCCCCGTCGCTCACCCAGCTCTGGGGAGCATGAATCAAAAGGCTATTTTATGGTACATGGTGGTTCTGCACAATGCCAGGGGACACCACATTCGGAATGTGGTGGTCCCTTCCATCCCTCTCGAACAGATAAGGTGTCTCTGGGTTTTTTCCATGCACATGACTCTGCAGTCAGCATCCCTGCCCGCGCCTCTTGGTGCACATGTGTGGATAGCCCTCTAGCCACTGCTAGCTCGAGATGGAGCAGGTGGGTAGAAGCGCACGCGTCCTCAGTTGGACAGACCCTGCTGCTGCTATGTGTGTGTTGGGGGTGAGGGGCAGCTTATAGTCTCCTGCGCTCAGCTCGGCCGCACCGGTCCCCCTAGCACATATCCATCATGTGGCTGCCGGCCGGCCGGCAGCTTCCAAGAAATCAATTGCAAAGACAGGCAATTGTCATCGGCTTGAACACTGGAAGCCATCCAGAGAGTAGATTCAATTGTAGGAGAAAATCATACTGGGCTCAAGACCGCTTGTAATGGAGACCCCTTGGTGACCTTTCTGGAGAAGTTAAAAGAACACCAGCAGACACACTCCCATTCTTGATCATCTACCTCCAGTCCAACTGCTGGGAGCACAGCCCTCTGCCCTTGGAGAAGCTGCTCCTCGTTAGCAGCCATATGGGAAGGGGGAGGCCTGGTCCGGGGCCCAGGCTGCCCATGTGCAGGCAAGGAGGCCCGTGGGGCACCTGCTCCCCTGGAGCGTGGGCCCAGGTGACCATCAGGTTCCCAGCTGCTTAAGGTCACGGTACCCACCCCCTTCTTCGCGCTGGAGAGGTGGTCTGGCTGCCAGGCAGCGGTCCTCTGGTGACCACTCCCTCTCTACCTGTTCCCCGGGGCCAGGATCCTCTGGCTGAGTACAACCCTCTCTCCCCCACCTGCACAAACACAGGTGCAGGCACTGCTTACCTCGTTCTTATGATCCAGCTGGAGACCTTTGCCCTGCACCCCCAGGAGGAGGGGTCCCTCTTCCAGCACAGTGAGTACTGGAGAAGGAGGTGCAGTAGCGACTGGCCCAACATGTTCCTTAACTGTAAGGGTGCCCAGAGCCTTCACCTGATTTCAAAGGAGCTGTGTTGATAAGCACTCACCCTCTAACCCCCTTCCCCATTACTTCCTCTCTAGATCCCTGCTGCCCACATGCACATCTGGCGCTACACAGAAAACTCAGCTATAGCCATGAACTTGGAGAAACACCCACTCATCTTCTATGCACAGCTGTCCCCGCTCTCCTGGCCTGCTTACCCGGTAATGATGGAAATACCTCTGGCTACCACTGACGGGACATTCACGGTACAGGACACCAAGTGCTTTACATGTATTACCTGACGTCATTTTCACAAACTTGGCAAGGTGGGTGCCTCTATGATTTACAGGTGGGGAGATGGAGGCTCAGAG
Source organism: Enhydra lutris kenyoni (assembly GCF_002288905.1). Classification (NCBI taxonomy): domain Eukaryota; kingdom Metazoa; phylum Chordata; class Mammalia; order Carnivora; family Mustelidae; genus Enhydra; species Enhydra lutris. The sequence goes on along the minus strand of NW_019154104.1, from coordinate 17,230,154 downwards.
AGGTTAAGTAACTTGACCCAGGTCACACAGCTGGTTAGCTCTAATGCCAGGTTTGGAAGCCAGGTCTTTGTCAGACTCCAGAGCCGGTGGGCTAAAGCGGTGGGCCACCTTGGCTCCCACTTACTTCACCTGCGTCCTCCCCTTCCATGCAGCTCTGTCTTCTGTTCACTCCCCTCCCCTGGTGCTCTACTCTGCCAGGGGCTCAAGAGGTCAAGATCATCAGGGTTCTGTCAGGAAGGCAGATCCTTATTCTAATCGTGTCCAACCTCCTCCAGCTACCCAAGGACCAACGTCTAGTCCCAAGCCCCATGCAGGTGCCCAGGTCATTTTGCTGCTGAGGAAAGACAGGCAGAGTGACGGGGGCAAGTTCCAATCACCATTTAACACCCCAAAGCCAGTAACACCCATGGAGATAAAGTATACTGTATCTGCTGGCCTGAAAAGATGTCCTCGTATATTGTTCTATTGAAAAAAGACAACAAAACAAGGTTTGTTTGTTTTTTTAATTTTAAATTTTTCTTTCTTTCTTTTTTTTTTTAGCTATCTCTTTGTCCAACCTGGAGTTCGCACTCACAACCCCAGGGTCAGGAGTTCCACCAACTAAGCCAGCCAGGCGCCCCAAGAAAGCAGGTTTAAAAGCAATGTACAGTAAGAAAACGTTGTATTGATGAAACAAAAGTATTGTCTATGTATCTAAGCATAGAAAAGGGATATTTGCCAAGATGTTAACAGATGACTTTTGGTGTCTTCTCTTGGCTTACCTGTGCTTTCTAATTTTTTTCAATGAACGTAGATTATTCACATGATTTTAAAAAGCAATAAAAATAAACCAATCCCAGGCTGATTGTATCTCTCCCAGTCCCTGTTCCTACCTCCAACAGCTCTCCAAAAAACCCCACACTTCCTAGTCCTGGGCATTCCCTTCTCTCCCATCCTCTCCGCCTCTGAGTAGGAGTGGGGGGTGGTCCTACCCGCACCAGGTCGACCAGGGGAGGGGTGCAGATGCTGACCGCCTCCGTCCAAATGCACAGTGGTTGGACCCTAACCCAAATGCACAGTGGCCGGAGGCCCACTTCCCTCTCTCCTGCTGCCATTTCACGGAGGAGGAAATGCTCTGCTTTTTACTACATTGTTTGCTTCTCAGGCGCAGGAGCTGGGAGGCAGGCCCTCCAGGTGCTGTGGATTGGAGCCCCAGGGCAAAGGGCTCCTCTGCCAGAGGTGATTCTACCAAAATGAAGAGGGAGGGGAAAGAAATCACAGCACTCCCGATCATCATCATCATCGGAAAAGAAAGAGCAGTGCCTTGGGATGGGGCTAGGCTGGTCCCTTCTAGAAGGCTCTGAGGAAGCGAGAAAGGAGATGGGAACGGAGCTTCCTGAGCATCTGCTGCGTACACGCCGTGGCCCCTCCACAGACAGGCTCTGGCCCCTGAGAACGGCCTTCCCTTTGTGCAAGTCAGGCTCCTGGGCCAGAATTCTTGCCTCTCTGGTGCTTCACTTCCAGTCAGAGTAGGCTCCTGACAATGACTCTGGGTGGAGACATTTGTGTTGCCTGGGAGCCTCCCCATGCCAGTGTTAGCCGCTGCCTGGGCTCCCCAAGAACTAGAAAGACCCCTCTGCTCAGGAGCAGGGGCTAGGAGCAAGCATTTTTCTGAGGACCTGGCTTTGTGAGCACCTTCTAGTCTAAGGACGAAACGCTAATTCCATTGTTCCTGCCATTCAACCAGCAGAAATCAGACGGCAGCCTAGGGGCCCTGCAGAGCTGGCCCCGGGCTCAAGGGAAAGGAGCAGAGGCCCTCCAGAGGTCCCCTGAACCCCTGTCTTCAAATCACATTCCCGGGGGTGGCCATCCTAGAGACCCAGAAACCAGGTTCCTGTCCCCACCAAGCCTCTTACACACGCTGGATAGATGTGTGGTTAGCACACCTCATTGGGACACAGGAGACCCTGGTCCTCCTCTAGCTCCGCACCTGGCCACCTGGGTTCCCCAGGCCAAGTCACTCTTGGCCACCACCACCCCTCCCCCGCTTCTACTCACACTGCATTGCCATTTAAAGAACTGTTTCAAATGATGTTGCTGAAGATTGCTAAGCCCCTGAATGGGGGTCTGCTATTGAGTTCCAGGCCCTGAACGCTCTGGTTTGGCTGCAGGTAGTCGAAGAGTGATTGTTAGCGACATCCTGTGGACATACTGGGTAACTGCACCCCCCTGGATAGAAGCCATGAGGTGACATCCAGCTTTCTTCATTATGTGGAGAGGAGCTGATTGCAATTAATCACACTCATCACCTTACACAGGGAGCTGTCTTAGAGCTGGAACAGAATCCCTCCCAAAAACAGAAAACAGCCTTCCAGACACAAATTTCCATCAGCCTCCAACTTTACATCTGTTTCATTTTAATTTGTCCCTTTTCAAATACTGACCTGATAGAAGAGTCTGGTGGCCGTGGAGGGACAGTGATGTCAATAATAATATTCAGAGAAGAAAAGTATCGTGGACTGTTTACTCTTCCTATGAATTCCATGTATTATCTAATCTTCCTGACAACCCAAGGGGGTATGGGCTCTTATCCCCACCTTTTAGATGAAGAGTCAGCAGCTAGGAGCTCTGTGGACCCTGGAACTTCACACTCTTCCTGCCTTTGCAGGATCTCAGTGCTGAAGTCTCCTCCCCCTGGTGTCCCCAGGCCCCCTCCTTCTCGGGCCTCTGCAGAGGAGGGCCGTCTTTTTTGCCCATAGCTGCCTAGTCCGCAGAGGGATGGCCATCATGGCGGCTGGCCGTGAACAAGTCTGTTCACACCTACAGCCCCAGCCCCTAACACGGTGTCCAGCACACGGAAGGTGTTCATCCATAAAGGAATGACTAGGACACCTACCCACAAATGGTGGAGGAGCCCACAGCATGAAACGTCCCTAAAGAGAATGGTTCTGGGGCCCCTGACAGTTCCAAGTGATGTAGGAGGTTTCCGCGGTGCCACCCTTCCTGTTTCCGGTTATCCCAAGGCCCCAGTACAATAGACATCAGTCTTAGTTATCTGTTGCTGCCTAATGGATTACTTCAGTTGTTGGTAGCTTAAAATAATAATAAGCATTAGTCCTCTCACAGCTTCTGGGAGCCAGGAATGGAGGAATGGCTTCCCTGGGTGTTCTGGCTCCGTGCCTTTTAGGGGGCAACACCCAAATATCAGCCAGGTTTGCAGCCATCTGAAGGCCCACCTGAGGCTGTGGGATCTGCTTCTGAGGCTACTCACTCATAGGGTGGCAAGATGGCACAGGCTGTTAACCAGGTCCTCAGTTCCTTGCCATGTGGGCCTCTCCATAGGTCTGCCTGAGGATCCTCATGGCATGGCAGCCTGCTTCCCTTAGGACAAGGGATGTGAGAGAGAGCAGGGTAGAGAGCACAGTGTCTCCTATGACTGTATTAGCCTCTTAGGGTTTCTGTGACAAAGGTGGTTTAACACAACAGATACCTACTCTCTCACAATTCTGGAAGCTGGAAGTATGAGATCAGCGTATCGGCAGGAAGCACGATCCAAGACCAGAAATGGGGATTCCGGATCCTAGTTCTAGCTCTCCCACCAAAGGACCTAGGGGAGAATCCTCTCTGGTCTCTTCCAGCTTTCCCGGATGTTCCTTGGCTTGTGGTCGCATGACTCCAAACTCTGCCTCTGTCTTCACATGGCCTTCTCCCTGTGTCTGTCTGCTCTCTGTCTCTCTTCCTAAAAGGACACCAGTCATTGGATTTAGGGCCTGTCCTAACCCATCGTGCCCTTAATTATAGCTACGAAGACTCTTCCCAACTGAGGTCCCATTCACAGGCACAGGGAGTTAAAGCTCCAACATGTTTTCAGGGGACACACTGAAACCCACACAATGACCTAGCTCGGAAGTCAGATACCGTCATGTTTGTGATAGCAAGTGGTTGGTTACAAGGGTCAGCCCTTTTCAGGGTGGGAGGAATCCACAAAAGGATGAGAAAAATCAGGAGGTGAGGACAGCTGGGGGCTGTCTTCAGGCCCCTAAAACCACATCAGAGAGCAGACCGAGCACAGACTGAGCATGAGACACACCCCAAGGGAAACAGTGGAGAGCCAGATCACAGCACTTGGGCCCCTCAGCCCATCAAGGATCTGAAAAGGGTCAGAGCGTAGAGAACAGCCCAGGTGGGAAATGGAAACCTTCTGTAAGAGTAAAGTGTCCTGTGAGTTCTACCCTCAACAAGGTGGGCGCCCTACCACCTTCATCACCAGCCTCAAGGCGGGGGCTTCCATGAAACCATCCAGAGCCCTGGGCCCCCTCAGGCTTGTGCGAAGAGGTTACGTTGCTGGGATTGGGGCAGGGGCCTGTGAGTGCTTCCCAGGGAGGAGATGCAGGCTGTGGAAGAGAGGCCCGGCATGGTGTCACTTTAAGCCCCTCTGAAAGCATCCAGGGATCTTAACGGGAAGAAGCTGGAAGGGGCTGAAGATGGCGTCACGAGTGGTTTACCCAGAAAGGAAATGAAGATGGGACCCTCAGGACAGAGCCTCGGAGATGGGAGTCTCTGAAGAACCTGGGAGAGCGGGAGATGGCCCAGGAGACAGTTTTCACCATCTGCTGGGCCCAGAGAGTGGGCAAATCTGTGGTGATGTAAGAATTGCCCTTTTCAGGACGCCTGGGTGGCTCAGTCAGTTGACAGTCTGCCTTCAGCTCAGGTCATGATTCCAGGGTCCTGGGATCGAGTCCCTTGTTAGAATCCCTGCTCAGCAGGAAGCCTGCTTCTCCCTCTGCAGGCAGCTCCCCCTGCTTGTGCTCCCTCTCTCTCTGCCAAATGAATAAATAAAATCTTAAAAAAAAATGCCCTTTTCCCCTGTTCTCACATATCCCCCCATCCCCCCTCCCCCCTTTAGTCCCTTCCACTCAGACCTTGAAAGCAAACAGCAAGGAAGGGGAAGTGGTCAGGTGAGAAAAAGGGTCAGGTGAGAAAAAGACAGAAGCTGGCCACGGGCCTCTCCCTACAGGCCAGCAGCCCCGGACTACAGAGCTGAGAGCAAGAAGAGGAAAATTTCTTTTCTCTGAAGGGAGACCAGTGTCATTTCTATGACTGGATTTTTTTTTTCCCCCAAGATTTTATTTTTAAGTAATCTCTACACCCAATGTGGGACTCGAACTCGCAACCCAGAGCTGGCGTCGCAGGCTCCCCCCGCCCAGCCAGGCAGGCATTCCTGTGACCGGATGCTTTCCATCTCTAGATGGGTCGTGGGTTTTGTGACATAACGTGACCTTACCTGAGCCTGAACAGAAAAGGTGTGTCTCCCTGCCCAAGCTGCTCACGGGGACAGTGAGAGGCAAAAATTGAGAGGCGTTTTGATTACACCCCACATTCAAGGGGTTTGGCTTCTCTGAACTTGAACTTTCTCAAGGGAACTTAGGTCTTCCGTTCCCCACCCACCACCTCCAAGGACAGAGCCTGGACCCACAGGGAGGTTCCTGAAGAAAATTTCATCTCAGCTTTTGTCCAGAATTGAACAATGTTTACTACTTCTTTCCTTCCTATCTGTCTGGAAGTGACACCAAGAACAACAACAACGACAAAAAAAAAAAAAAAAAAAGGGACTCCTTGTCCCCAGCAAAACACCCACACCCTCTGAATTCTTCACCCTGTCTTGGCCTGACTTCACCCCTGGAGGGGGAGGCGAGGCCCGAGGTCTGCAGGCTACAGGGCCTGGAGGCAAGGTTCCTGGGAGGATACAGCTCCGCCTGGAAACAAAAGTTGTTTTTCGAAAGCTGTGTGCAGTCAACTAAGTGGGGAAGGAGTCTGGGCAAAGCCAGACTGAACACTAGGGGGGACATTTCTGCTAAAAAAAAAAAAAAAAAAAAAATTCTAAATTCCCTCGGGTTGTTGGAGCTGTGATCTGGTCAGCGCTTTAAGGGTCTTATTTGTTAGTATTGGGAAAAAAATCATCAAGTTGCCTCTGAGTCCCCCTCTCTCATTGTCTTTGCTGCAAGTATGGGCAGCTCGGTCCCTTTTTAGGAGGCAGGCTGATAAGGAAGGGCGGGCCTTGGAGAGAAGGCACCAGGACCAGAGTTCTGGGTCTTGGGAGCTTTGGTCTGCCGCTCAGACACCCACCAAGAAGCTCTTAGAAAGGACCCAGCTGAGCTGAGGCGTGGGCTGGAATGCAAGTGGGGATGTGAGCCTGGGAAGCAAAGGCATTCCACAGTCAGAGCTTCTAGAAAAGCCCGCCTCCCCCAGCACAGAGGATGCAAGGAGTAGAGAGACCCCTGGTTCTCTAGATTTCAGTAAAAAACATTTATCGTGCTAAGGATAACAGTGATATTTCAGACCTAAACAAGTCTCGTTTTTCCGTCTTTTGGAGAGAGGGCTCCAACACTTTTTAAAAGATGCTAGGCCTGGGGTGCCTGGGTGGCTCAGTGGGTTAGGCCTCTGCCTTCGGCTCAGGTCATAATCTCAGGGTCCTGGGATCGAGCCCTGCATTGGGCTCTCTGCTCGGCAGGGAGCCTGCTTTGCCCTCTCTCTGTCTGCCTGCCTCTTTGCCTACTTTGATCTCTCTGCCAAATAAATAAATAAATCTTTAAAAAAATAAAAATAAAAGATGTCAGGCCTTAAATAAAATCTCTTTGTCACAGGCCACCCATTTCCCTCTCCCGGGTGCCAAGAAGCATCCATAACCCCCACCAGGCAATGGTTGATCTCTTGGATCAGTTTCCCAAAGAGCTTAATCATGACCGAGTTGCTGTCTCTCTGCCCGGAGCTGATGAGCCCTGGAGGGTCTCAGGGTGAGGCCTTCCCTGGTGAGAACACAGCTGTTTCAAGGAGCTCAGTTTCCCAAGTGTGTTTGGACTGGGGATTAACTCGAGTGTTTGAACTCTGCGTGGGGTTAGCCGGGCTTCTCAACCTCACCACTGACGACATTTTGGGCTGGAAGATTCTTTGTTGTGGGGGCTGTCCTGAGTTTTGTAGGATGTTTAGGATGTGGCCTCCACCCACAAGATGCCAGGAGCTTCTCCTCCCTCCCCTTCCCCCTCACTGTGACAATCAAAACTGTCTCTAGACATTGCCAAATGTTCCTGGGGGACAAAGACTTTCCTGGCTGAGAACCACTGGCTAGAAGCAGTGCCCATTCAGCAATTAGACAGCTATGGCGATCTAGGGCAGAGCTAGGCTACACAGATCCCAAGAGAATTTTCCTCACTCTACCCAAGTCTTTGTGGTCCTTGTATCAAGGCTATCTTGGTTGCACTAAGTGACAGAAAATTCAACTCTATATGACTTCAAGGGGGGGTGGATGTCATCTCTCATAACTGAGAAGACCAGTGACTTAGGCATAGAGCTGCATCAGGCCTAGTTTGATCCAGGAACTCAATATTACCAGGACTTGGTTTTATCTTTTTTATTATTTTATTTGTTTATTTGACAGAGAGAGAGATCACAAGAAGGCAGAGAGGCAGGCAGAGAGAGAGGGGGAAGCAGGCTCCCCACTGAGCAGACAGCCTGATGCGGGGCTCGATCCCAGGACTCTGAGATCATGACCTGAGCCAAAGGCAGAGGCTTAACCCACTCAGCCACCCAGGCGTCCCTTGCTTTAATCTTTATCTCTTGACTTTGCTCTTCCTCATATTCTCTTCACATAGGGGCAAGATGGCTTCCGGGGTTCTAGTCCTGTATGTTCCCAGTTTGAGACTTGTGGAGGAAAAAATGCCAAGTACTTTTCTTTATGCATTCTCAGCAAAAGTTTCATTGCACTTCATTCTCTGATTGGGTCAAGGTCTACCACCAAGCAATACACTGGGGAATGGGATCACCTAATTGGCCAGGCTGTAGTCACATGCCCACCTCTGGGTCTAGGAGGAGAGTCAACTCTGTGTATAGGACATCGAAGATGGAAAAGTGGGGGTTCCCAGTAGGACAATCAGGGTACAACTCCCGGAGGAGAGGAGAAAGGATTTTGGATGGCAAAAAACAACAGAGAGGTACCAGTTTTCATACTGAAAAGAAGCTCATTGTTGTGAAATACAGCAAGGTGAAGGTTGTATAAGGAAAACTTTGCTGAATCGCAGTATAAACCTTGTGTCACGACTGTCAGAATCAACCTCCAGGTGACAGACAAAAGCTTTCTCACATGTCTCTTACATGACAAAGTGGCAGCTGATATGGTTCACTCAAATGGGTTCCTAAAATGGGGACTACTTGAGTTTCACCAAGATTCTTCCTCCCCTTCCTCCAGAGTAACAGCTATAGTCGGGCCCTGGCTGCCCAGCCAGGGACAGGATTTCCAGGACTCTTTTGCAGCTAGGTGTGACTACGTGACTAAGTTTGCACTATATGAATAGAAGGACAACCAGATCTATACTTTAAGAGGACAGGCCTGCCTCGTGACACTGTTTCCCCTTCCCTTGAACAGAACATGAACTTGCCTGAGACCTGGCTTTGACCATGAAGTGAGAAGGATGCCCTAGAGGATGACAGAGGAAGGTGCAAGGAAGCTGGATCCCTGAATAACCCCATGGAGCAGAGCCTCCTTCCAGCCTGGAATCAGTACCTTCAGTGAGATAACCATTTCTGTTTTTTTTCTAAGCCACTAACTTATTGCATTTCATCTATTTTACAATCAGATTTTCTTCATATTTTAATATTTCTAAAATTCACTTTGTTGTTGGCCATGCACAGTGCTCATCAGGGACCACTTTAAGTCAGGCCCCAGGAAAATAGGTCATGGGGCTCCATTCTATATAACGAAGTAACTTAGAATCAGCACATTACAAAATGGGCAAGTCTGTACGCAGTATAGTGATTTATCAGTGAAGATTTAGAATAATGGGCAGAGAAGACCTGCTGAGTTGTTTATTGTCCAATCAACGCACATGAGGTTCCTTGTGGCTGGACACCACCTCTTTGTGTTGAGACCCAGAAACCATCTCTTCACAATTCAGTCTCGGCCACGATGAGAAAACAACAGCGACATATCACCCCATTGACTAAACACTGAGCACCTAATCATATCTTTTAAGAACACTTGTGCTGATGATCTGCTTCAGCCTTGACCTGCCTTTGTCACAGACTGTTGATTGCTTGATGCTCATTGAGGCTTCCTCTCTGTTCTGGATATTGTATATTACGTAGAAGTGATGTTTTGTGTTCGTTTGATAGAGATTCTGTGTATTTCCAGCCCCAGACACCCTCACTGGCCAAAGGCTAATGTTGAAAGAGGGATATTAAACAAGTAACAGTGGAAACAGAACATTTGGTTTTGAACTTAAAATATACTTAGACCATAAAAGTCAATTTCTACAATCAGTTTCTCTCAACATTTGAAGAAGATGTAAAGTGTGTTGCTGACTTGTCTTCCAGACTTTGGGCAGGACCCATTGCCAAGGAGTCCCATTTTCCAAGGCCATGGTGTCAAGTGTCTAGACACCAACCCTCACCCCAGTCCTAGAGAACACCGTGTATGTGCACGCACACATTGTAGGGTAGCGTCCTCACCCCGCTCACCGCACCCCTGCCACCCTCCGAGTGCCCTGGGTACTTCTGGTCAGAGGCCTTTAGGTCCATATCATCCAGAGGGGAGAACCAATGGCCTGGGCATCAGGTAGGAAGAGGATGAGAAAACCCTAGGAGGGGAAGAGTGTGACAGAAGAGAGCTACAGTATGGCTAGCTGGCAGTACATGGGAGGTGATGCCTCCTGCCCCTCATGGGGCCAAGAACTTCACCTTGGAGGCTGCTGAGAGTCCATGAGACAGGGGACAGCAAGGTAGCCATGAATGGGTGAGCAACAGGCCACAAGATGGGCAAGATAAATATTAGACTGAAACAGGAAAAGGGACAAGGTTCTAAGTGGCAAATGGCAGCAAGTCAACAGAGCCTTTATATCAAAATCAATTTAAGGCCAATCTTTTTTCTTTTAGATTTTAATTTATTTATTTGAGAGAGAGAGAGTGAGAGTGAGAGAGAACACAGAAGAAGAAGGAGAAGCAGACTCATCACTGAGCAGGGAGGCTGATGTGGGGTTTGATCCCAGGACCCTGAGATCATCACCCGAGCTGAAGGCAGCTGCTTAAATGACTGAGCCACCCAGGCACCCCTATTTAAGGCCAATCTTTAAGAAAGAAAGAAAGAAAGAAAGAAAGAAAGAAAGAAAGAAAGAAAGAAAGCTAGCCAATCCATCTGCTACTGTAACTCTAATCGTCATCCAATACAGAGAGCGTCAAAACTCCCCCACTTAGATGGATCCGGTCCAAAGTTTGGGAGATGGGTGAGGGATGCCTAGACTGAGAGCAGTCTTTGCTGCTGGGGTTGGGGCTTTGGCGGAGGCCATTCATGCTACAAAACATTGTTAATGCCAAAGTCATGACCATTTAGTGACACCCACTGGACTTCCCAAGGATATGACACAATATAGCATGCCTTTTGTTGTCATAATATATTTTTGTGCCAATGGTGAGTGGGTTGTAGGCAGGAGCTCTGCTTTTCCTGGTTTCAGAAGTTCTGTTGTTTGTCACTCCCTGCATATGAAGGATCCTTCTGGTAAGATCAAGAAAGTGCCAGCATCAAACTTGAAGAAAGTGTCCATGGCTTGGAAAAAATCCCAGGCATCATAGTGAAACACTCTTTCAAGATCTGCTGCATCACCAGTGCTCTTGGTAGGAAGAACAGTGATGTTGGGGAAAACTCAGCAATGATGCTGAGATGAGCAGTGGCTCAGAGGAGCTGGCCTCCAGCGGCAAAGGGGATTTGACTGATGTTAGATGTCAGTGAGCCCACTCACGTTCTTCTAGCCACCATCATACCCATTCTCTCTGGTTCTAGCACTGGTCTCATCAGACTGAATTTTCCACCGTAACTCAGGACAAGGTCGTACATCTGGATGGATTCTGACAGTCCCCGGCCTCAGAGTTGTGCTGGAGGCACAGGTGGTATGATGTGTGGGTGCAGAACCACACCCAGGAAAGACTCCGCCAGCCTCCGAAAGCCACACCCATAGGACTGAGCTGCTGTGATTTCTTCCTGCTTTCCCTCAGGAGAATAAAAGATACTTTACTGTTTGCAAAGCATTCTTTTTTTTTTTTTTTTAAAGATTTTATTTACTTATTTGGCAGACGGAAATCACAGAGAAGCAGGCAGAGAGAGAGGAGGAAGCAGGCTCCCTGATGAGCAGAGAGCCCGATGCAGGGCTCAATGCAGGGCTCGATGCGGGGCTCGATGCGGGGCTCAATCCCAGGACTCTGGGATCACGACCTGAGCCGAAGGCAGAGGCTTTAACCCACTGAGCCACCCAGGCACCCCTTTGCAAAGCATTCTTATTTCTACTTATTCTATCCCTTTCCATTCTCACAACCCTGGGAAGGAGGGCAGACATTGTCATCACTCCATTTTATAAATGAGAAATAGCAGTTTAGAGAGGTAAAGGGACTTTCTCAGGGGACTCTAGCTTATAAGTGACAGGGCCTGGATTCAGATGAGATCTTCAGTGCCACACCCTGGGCTCTGTCCACTGCAGAGTGAGGTCTACTTTTAGGGCAATCCCATTTCTTTTTCTTTTTTTTCTTCTTTCTTTTTTTTTTTTAAGATTTTATTTATTTATTTGACAGACAGAGATCACAAGTAGGCAGAGAGGCAGGCATGGGTGGGGGTGGCATTGGGGGAAGCGGGCTCCCTGCTGAGCAGAGAGCCTGATGCAGGACTCCATCCCAGGACACCGGGATCATGACCTGAGCCAAAGGCAGAGGCTTTAACCCACTGAGCCACCCAGGTGCCCGGGGGTGAGTAGTCTTGACCTCATTTTCAAGTCACACAAGAAACCAGCACTCCTGAGTTTCATGAATTACGGGATCGAGTTTCCAGAACACTGCCAACAGCCCCCACCCCAAGTATTAGTATCTGTTTGCATCGGTTGACACACTTCTGTTATTTTCTATTGGAGTAGAAAGGTTTCGAGATTTATTTGTTTGGTTTTGTGGGAGTTCCTTTGTTTGGGTGAAGAGCTCCCAGTGGAGAAACAGAAAGGAAGGAACGAATGAGCCCTCAACTCCCATCTTGGCCAGAGAGACTCATCTGCAGCCCCAGTGAGGGATGAGGTTGGATGAAAGGGGAGTAATCGTGTAAGACTTTGAGCAACTGAAGATGCAAACAGTTTTGCTCTGGAACCCAAGTGGCAAAGTACAACCAGTCTGCAAGAAGTTCATTTGTGCCCCACGGCTCCATCCTGCCCTCTACTTTGGGCAAGTTAGTGACCTAGGGTGGCCCCAGGAGAGATTGCTGTGCTCAGCACAACAGGAGCAACGTTATTATTTTTTTTAAAGTTTATTTATTTATTTGAGAGAGAGAGAGAGTGTGCGTGTGCACACAAGCAGGGGGAGGGGCAGAGGGAGAGGGAGGGAATCTCAAGCAGGCTCTGACTCCCACCGAGTGACAAGCCTGATAAGGCGCTCGATCTCACCACCCTGAGATCATGACCTGAGCCGAAATCAAGGTGCCCCCAGGAGTCACCATGATAAGAGCACCGTTCTCACAGAGGCCCCACAAGCTGATGAGGTACCCCTTTTTAAGGGGGTGTGATGGGTAGACCACCAATGGGGAGGTTGCCATGGGAGAGCATCATGGATCTGCTGGCAGATCCGTTCAGATCACTGAGGAAGAGTTGGGTGGTGGGGAGGGAACCAGAAGAAAGTTCAACAGGCATTCAAGAAGACTCAGAACTAATGAAATTTAGGTCTGGATGTCAATATGACAACCCAAAGGCTGGTGAAGTCTGATATCAGGGTGCTGTGAGACACTGGACTTTATTCTTCTACAGTCATTCAGCTTCAAATATTCTGTTTTTAGTGAAGATGCCATGAAACATGCTTACAGTACACACTCTTCCAAGGGCCGTTATCTGGGGCAAAGCTCCCGGTAGCCAATTGCCCTATCTCCTCCCACTTTCCCAGGTAGAGCCCTAGTAGGGGGGTACCACTCAGAAACTCTTCCTGGGGTCGTGGATAGAGAAGTCTAGCTGCAGGATTTTGGGGTGGAAGGAAATCCTTTTATTCTATGTTAAGGTAGAGCCCCACATATGATGTGCTAGAGGCTTCTGAGTGACTAGGTTATTGGGCAAAGATTTTTGCTATTTCGCCTGACATGGGCATGAGAGGGAATACAGGGTAAACTACAGGGAAAAAAGGATTTAGAGGAGAGCAATAAAGGATTTCCCAACATTGAAGGGAAACAGACACTCCATCGTAGCCCCCCTTAAATAAATTAGAGAGACCCCCCTTATCTGCCAACCCCCCAGCTCTAGTTTAATGGCTCTCTGCACATCTTTTCCTGAACTCACCCCCCCAACCCCCCATCTGAATTCACTGCTCTTCTGTCTGTGTTCCCAGCCCTCATTACAGCACTTAACAAAACCAATCTGTGACCTGCTCAGGGGTAGAAACTGCATGTTATTCTTTACTGTGTCCCTGACCATTAGGAGACATATAGCTCATAGTCAACGTTGGTTGGTTGGTTGGTTGGTTTGACCGGAAGTGGAAAGCTGAGGTTAGTACTCAGTAGTGTGATAGGTGTATTCACACTTCTGGAGCTCTGTCTGTGGAACAGACAGGAGGAGCTAGGGAGAAGGTGTGAGGGTAGAATAAAGAAGCATAAGGCAGGGGTGCCTGGGTGGCTTAGTGGGTTAAGCCTCTGCCTTAGGCTTGGGTCGTGGTATCAGGGTCCTGGGATCGACCCCCGTGTCGGGCTCTCTGCTCACTGGCAAGCCTGCTTTCCCCCCTCTCTCTGCTTGCCTCTCTGCCTACTTGTGATCTCTGTCTGTCAAATAAATAAATCTTAAAAAAAAAAAAAAAAGCATAAGGCAAACATTGATACAGTATCTGCTTTGTCCAGTGCTCTCATCCCCTTTGTCCCCTTTCTTCTGCCTGACATTGGGTCGGAAAGCAATGGCCAGGCGCTCCATGTGAACACAAGATGTCTGAACGATTTCTTGAGAAATCGCTGGCAAAGGATCTGAGGGCACGAGATGGTGGAGGCAATGAGCACGACGCAGGTCCTGCCCTGGGATCCAGGGAGGATGAAACAAACCAAAGCGTGCTAACAGAAGGTGGGGGGCAGAACTCTGGTGCCACACTACAGCTGTCCTCAAGAGCTTTCTCTTTTCTCTGTGGATTCCAGCTATAGGCCACTCGGGGGGTTCCTAATGAGTGTGCACAGGATTCGTGAGGAAGGTGGGAAACCAGTCCACCAAACACATCAACTGCAGAGCGAGGAGCTAGTTGAACCCCAGGCTCTGCCTAGCAACTGTCTCCCCAGCAGGAAAGAACTCCCCTCCAGGGATCAGAAGACTCCCTAATGCAAGATCTGGAACATTCTAAAGTCCCTCCTTAAGTGGAGGGAGGCGGATGACATTACTGCAAAGTAGACAAAGGAAGGCAAGGAGCCTCTTTTCAACTGGAAGGTGCAGAAGAGAGGTGGGGAGGCTGAGAACACTTTAGCAGCAATTATGCAGAAAGCGTGCGGTATAGACGCAGGACGGCATCACCCCACCCCACAACACTGCCAGTGTCACTCTCCAGCAAGAGCTGTGCAAGAGCTGCTAATTACTGAGATTCCAGTAAGAGCTATGCCTTAGAAGTGATTCTGAACTGATTGCAGCTTTTTGAACTGATCGTGGCTACAAGCTATAAAGGAAGGAATCCAAATAAAAGTGAAAAGTCCTTTGATCAAACACAAAGGGACTCTTCCACATAAAAATGCCTTTATTTTCCCTACACATCAGAGCTGTCTGTTTCACACATGTAAACAAATGATTTATACACATCTACTAAACACAGAAGTTCCCCGAGACAGGGACCATACTTGTTCTTCCTCCTAACTCTTTACTGTATCTAGTACACAACCCAGCGCACAGAAGATGCTTACTGAATTGAATTGAACTGAAGCAATTGCTGTATTAATGATTTGATTAGAGATTTGTCTTTTTTTTTTTTCAGTAATGGGCTACTCTGAAAGGAATACTACAGTGAAGCAACACACAAGGCCATTCTAATAGCTTTAAATCCAGGAAAACATACCTATTTTTCTAGAGCCCCAAATTCTGGAAAGCCAGCCACCCTACATTCCATCACAGAGACCGTGTTGATTGCACTGAGTTGCTAGGCAACCACTGGGTAATTCCCTGTGTAATAGAGATGAACCTGTCATCTGCTTTCTTGGCTGTATGTGACATGGGGAGACAACAGGTAAAGGACAGCCAGGAACCCCTGCACCTGGATGACACAATTCTTCCTGAAATTGATGACACAAGAAAATCCCCACACCGTGTCAGAAAGTGCCGGAGGGAGAGTTTCGTTAAACTATTAGCACAAGACATTCTGGTGAATTTTCTTGGCTTTACCCTGTGGGTAAATGCTGTGGGTTATCCTGTTATCCCCTTCCAGAAAGCAGGAGACCAAAAGCCCAGCAGTTCTGTGTGGGGATGGCTGTCAATTCCGGAAAGGGCTCCGGAGCAGCCGGTCCCGTGACTCCAGCTGGGATGAGACTTTTACCAGATAAAAGCAGCCTTTTAAGTCTTAAAAGGGACGCTCACCATCTCAAAGAAACCCTAGTTCTGGATGCATAAATTGCACTTTTTTATACCTGAAGAAAACGCTCTTAGTAATTTCTCTGTCTGGACGGCACTTCCCAGACCTTTTAGGCAAATGAGTTGCCTTGGAAAGACTCCACTCCGCTGTAGGTAGTGACAGCACCGTCTTCGAAATAGGCTAAAAACCCGACAAAGCGCTGGAGAGTGAATAAGGAATGTCTCAGAGCTTCTCTAACATTAGGAAAAATGGAAATCAAATTTAAATGCCCCTTCCAATTTGGAAGGCTACTTTCCTGTAGGAAGTGTTAAAGGGACGACCTTCCAGATTAAAAAAAAAAAAAAAAGGAGAATATTTACCCACTCTTTACTCCCACAAATATATTTGAAACATCTTCAGAAATTGTTTGCTTTTCAATCTCCTGTTTGAGACTGAATTTTGAGTTTTTGGACTCGGGGATCAGGCCATCGGTTAGAGAGAGAGCAGATTGTGAATTGAGATGAAATCAACCAGGTAGTTTTGAGAACAGTTGGGTAAGGCTTTAGCCCAACATCTGGTGCCTATTTATCCAACATCTGGTGATGCTGACTTAAACTAGCCCAGCCGGCCAACCGTGCGGAGCAAAGCCTGTCAAAAGGACCAGCCCTGCCTAGCCGTTGCCAGAAAGAGGAGTGCTGGTGTGTGACGTTCTGGGCTTGTCTCTGTCTGCAAAGTAGAGCCACTCACTGTATCGGTCACCTTGCCTGACCAGTAGGTCTTAGAAGATCCTTCATGGAATTCCAAACAAGTCAGCCATTCCAATAGAGCCAGATCAAACGTTAGGGAGGAGGATTCAAGAGCATCGCTGAGCAAATGCCCAGAACAGGAGAGACCTCCAATGACTGGGGCAGGGTTGGGGGTATGGTAGGAACAACAAAAACAACAATTTCCTCGCCAGAATTACTAAGTGTGGAGCAAAACCTGTCAGCAACGACCTTCACTCCGCCTTTCCACAAGCCCCAGTGACACATGCTGTTGGGTGCCAGAGGCTTGGAGGGGGCACAGAGCAGAGGGTGTCAGGGAACTTACAAAAGAAAACCTCTACGGTCTGATCTTGCACCAGTGGCCACCTAAGTGACTCCCTCCCCTGGCTGGTTCAGGTTTCCTTTTCTAGAGTCTTGTGAGTGCACTGTTAAATTTTCAGGAAGCAGGAGGTCCCACTGCCGACAACTTGGTTGAATACTTACTATGTGCTGTTTTTTGCTTTGTGGGAGAAAGGCATTAGATGTAATCCCTGCCCTAAAGGGGCTTAGACTCCTGTGGGGAAGGCAGATAGGTACCGAAGATATTACCATGCAAACCGGTCTAGATCAAGTCACCAGAGATGGCAAATGTGGCACCTGGGGAATAATTACCGTCTGCTCAGGGGCTGTCCCTGATCTTGGGCTTTGTAACCAGCTTCGTTACGGAAGTGTCGTGTTCCACGGAAGAGCCCCAGCCCCCTCTGGCTTTCTGCTGCCTAGGCCTGTGTGCCCAGCCTTTTGGCAACCCTGTGCTGGGGAACACAGCTGGGACCCAAGGGCTATTTACAGAAGGGAGGGGAGCCCATAAGGCAAGATATGAGATGTGGCCCAGGAGGACCTACGAGTTAAAAAAATCAAAGGGTTCCACACAAAACAGAAATTGAACAGCTTTCTGGGCCATTGAGTGAAAAAGAAATTGTGAGTGTATGTCAAAAACTTCATATTCAAGGTACATGAGTGGCCGAGTGGTTAAGTGGCTGCTTTGGGCTTGGGTCATGATCTCAGGGTCCTGGGATCGAGCCCCGCACTGGGCTCCCTGCTCCACAGAGAGCCTGCTTCTCCCTCTCTCTCTCTGCCTGCCGCTTTGCCTACTTGTGCTATCTCTGTGTCAAATAAAATAAAATCTTAAAAAACAAACAACCAAACTTCATATTCAGTGGGGGGCGAGGACACTTTTTAAAATATTTCCACTATAGGGGCGCCTGGGTGGCTCACTTGGTTAAGTCTCTGCCTTCAGCTCAGGTCCTGATCCCAGAGTCCTGGGATTGAACCCCAAGGCAGGTTCCCTGCTCAGTGAGGAGTCTGCTTCTGCCCCTCCCCCTGCTCCTTCTCTCTCTCTCTCCCTCTCTTTCTCTCTCTCTCACTTTCTCGTGCCCGCTTGCATGCACTTGCTCTCAAATAAATAAACAAGTAAAATCTTAAAAAAAATTTTTTTCCACTATAAAGATTCTAGGTAGATCTAACAGGTAAAAGGCAGCTGCTGAGTGGTTTGGAAAGGTAAGTGGTTTGAAACCACCATTACCTCCCACCCCCACCCCACACCAAACATCTCTACCCCGGGGCAGAGTGGATAAGCAGATGGAGGTGCTGTCTGCAAAGTCTGCCTGTGGGGTGTGCAGGCTTTGTTCCTGGCTGTACCTAGTGCCTTCTGGCTCCCCGCCGGCCTCCCCCTTAGCACAGCAGGAAAGGGTGTGGTGGTACTGCTTCCACCGGAACATGGAGGCAGTCTAGCAGACGGCTGGAAGCAAGGATTGTGGAATTCAAATCCTGGCTCGGCTCCTTACTACCAGGGACGCTGGCAAATGCCATGGCATCTTTACCTTAGTTTACTCCTTCATAAAATGAGAATAGTGATACCACACCCATCTCATGGGACTCTGCGAGGATTAAATTAGTAAATCTAGGCAAAACACGTAAGACAGTGTCTGTAAATAGTAAACACTCTGTGTTAGTGGTCATGGGAAAAAAATTGTTTTGGGTTCTAGAGTATTTGCATGTCAAACAATTCTACTTACAGGGATTTCAGGTACAGGCAAGAAGATGGTGAGCCTCCACTGCCCCTGAAACCAAACCCGGGCCTGTGTGTTAACGTCCTGATGGTAATCTAAATGATATCCTTTGTTGGCTCTTCCAGATAGCGCCTAAGACTGCGAGCCCCAAACCAAGCTGGCTGATGGAGGCCTGGTCACCCAACTGCTAAGAAAAAAAGGAGCATACATCCCACGTTCACCCACTTCTGCCCCTGATAGCCTGGGATCCGTAGATCCCTCTGCCCACGCACAGGCTGGGGCCCCTGTCCTCTTCTCTCACACTCCCCGCTCTGGGACTGTGGAGCACACAAATGCCTACCTTCCCAGCAAAGCCTCTTAAAACACTATGAAGAGGTCAGTGCTAATAATGCTAGATTCAGACTAGAGGTAACTATTTTACAGATGGCCAGACTAAGGTTTGGAAAAATAAAATAGATGGTTCTCAAAAGCTAGTCCAAGAATTGATGCCAGTCCTTAGGGTGATGTTTTCACGGGTCTTCAGCAACACTGGAAAAGTAAGAATCATGTAATGAATTTTTCATGGAGGAGAAATTATTTTTCGAATCATGAGATGATGGCCTCTCCTCCTTCCTGTAGGTCTATGTGGGGGAAGGTGTTAAAATGCCCTTCTTTTAGAAAATGGTATTGATAGGAGCAGGGATTTGAAATCGGATCTTTTGAATATTTTCACTGCTATTATGCTATTCTGAATTACTTTAAAATAGTTCTAAATGAACTTTAATTTTAAATTCAACTTTAAATATTAAAATAAGTATTAAGCAACTATTTACAAGTATTTTATATACTATATCATATGCTTGAAAATTTCTTCAAATGAAACTCAGCACAACGTTGACTCTTCATGGCATCCTTTACGCAGCATGAAAATGCAAATCCTCACGTGGACGGGGAAGTTGACAACTTAATGAAATAGGCTGGGTGGAAGGGCAGCTTCTGGCCCCAGACTGTGGCAATCCATGACAGGAGAAAGGAAAAGAAGCCAATTTATAAAGCCTTGAGTGTAGCATTTAAGGGAGCAGGTCTCCCCCTGCTGGTAGTGGCGGCGGCAAAATGAGTCTTGAACCACAACTGGTACTGAGGACTAGAACTGAAAAGGATTCTACAGCAAGACATTTTGCTTGGAAACCCACTCCCCGTCATAGCCTAAATGTGAGTGTGACAGTAAAGATTAAAGAAGCCACGGCTCCAGGAAACTATCAACCAAGACGCTGACTTACAAACCCTGGCAAATTAACAAAGCCAGGAAGAAAATGTTTTACATTGGTTTGGCTATAGAAAAATACTACTTTTTTAAAAAGTTGCCCATTTTCATGAATTTCTTATATTGTATCATTAGTGATATAGAACCATACTCAATAAAAATCACACCTATCAGTAAACTGGTCTGATTCATTTGATTCCATTAACAAACTTGCCTTTGAAAGTTATTGATAGGGGCACCTGGGCGGCTCAGTGGGTTAAAGCCTCTGCCTTCGGCTCAGGTCATGATCCCAGGGTTCTGGGATAGAGCCCCGCAGCACTGGGCTCTCTGCTCCGTGGGGAGCCTGCTTCCTCCTCTTTCTCTGCCTGCCTCTCTGCCTACTTGTGATCTCTGTCAAATAAATAAATAAAATCTTAAAAAAATAAAAAAGAAAGTTATTGATACACCATGGGTGCTCATAAGATAGGTAAAATCAGGTAAGTCTGGTTTCCTTGCACCTTTGGAGGACTAAAATAATCCTCATGCTTTGGCTTATTTCATTTATTCTCTTTTGTCTGGTATGCATTTTACCCTCGTCTACTTCCATTACATGCAACTATATTCAACTCACTTCCAGTAAATCCAACTTTTATCTGTCCTTCTTAAAGCTTTACCTTCTGCTCTCTTCCTTCTCCCACAACAAAAAACAACTGAGGGCTATTTTTTTCTTCCTTGATTTTATTAATTAGCTTCTGTTCAGAATCCTCCAGCATTTACCACATTCTCATATAGTTTATTAGAACATGTCTTTCCCCTATCAGATTCTAAGGGGTCTGAAGACAAAGACTGTTTTCTTCTGCCCCCCCCCCCCAAAGAAGCAATATGGTTAACGGTTAAGATCTTGGACTTAGTAGTTTGTGTCATCAGTGTTCTCATCTATCAGCTACAAAGATACTAGGACCAACCTCATAAATTTGCAGAAGCACAGTTAAGAGAATGCATGTAAAGCTGCCTGGCTCTTAATTACTCGATAATTGTTAACTATTGTTTTCACTCCCTCCATCCCCTCAACAAAAGCTTTACATGCTGTAGGCATTCAATTATTATTTGTTGGTGGGGCTTATGCTAATAAATATATTCATATGCAGCAATGCATTAGCATTATCTGTGTCTAGAGGGCTAACGTGATTGACCATGACCTAGCAGCCTTTTTTTTTTTTTTTTTTAAAGGCTTGGATTACCAACACCGGGTGATTTCCCCGTCCCGTCATCTAGATCAACTCGATCGGATACAACTCTGTGTATTCTGGCAATGTGCTATAATCTGCACTGCCCAGTAAGGTAGCCATTGGCTACACGTGGTCATTGAACGTTTACAATGTGGCTAGTGCAAAACTGAGATTTCGTATTTTAATTAGTTCAATACCTCCTAGTGATCAGTGGCTACCGGACTGGACAGACCAGCTCTAGAACTTGCCTCCACCCGTCGGTCTCTTCAAATTCACCAGACTTTTTTCCAATTAGTAACTCTCACTGATCCGATGCAAGAGAATTAATCCCAACCCCTTTTTCTTTAGCTATTACAAGTGTGCTCACTGTCACACTTCACCAAAAGCTAGCAGGAGAGGCAGTATCCATATAAAACCCAGCAGCTCGGACAGTGGCACGGGACAAAGGGAGCCATACATCAAAGAACGTGAAACCATCCAACAGAAATACTGATTGCGTCCCTGCGTCACGGAGGGCTGTCTCCAGAGGTGGCGGGGAATGCCAGCCAACCGCCGCGACAGGCGTGGCAAAAACGTGAGCCAAGCGCCGGGCGCTGGGGAACGCCCCTGCCAAGCCCAGACTGCGGCGAGGGTGCGCGCCTGCTCTCCCACGCCGGACGCCACCGCCTCGGCCTCACGTGCACGTCAGCAGGCCTGTCCCGGTCCCCAATCCTAAGGGTGTCCCAGCGTCCAAACCGAGAGAGCCATTCCTGACCAGCCGCCACCCTCTCCCGCAGGAGAATCACGCCTCCTGCTCTGTCTGCTAGAAGCCCGCCCACCCGTGGCTCCTCAAAACCCCGCCTCGAAGCCGTGCCCCCGCAGCTCTAAGTTCAAGGTCCCCTATACAAAATGGCTGCGAACCCTGGGAACCAATCATAAGACGCCCGCCTTCCGCGGAGAGAGCTCAGGCCTCTTAGGGATGTCCGCGATTCCCTGGGAGGCGTGCCAGCCTCGCCTTCGGGTTGGGGGGCCCTTCTAGGAGAACCTCGACAGTCTCTATGGTGCCGGGTCCTCCGAGTCAAGTCACGTGGCCGGAGAAGGCCGCCGCGGAGGCGGAGGGAGGAGAAATGGGCGGGAGGCGGAAGCTGGTGGGGAATAGCTTGAGACCCGGCGCCGACGGGGTTGTCATGGAGCCGCGGGGCCGGGCTTGCGCATGCGCCGCTTGACCCGCTGGGCCGGTAGTGGAGAGGCGACCTCAGCCCTAGGTGAGAGAGGGAGGGTTGGGTCTGGGGGCCGAAGGTTCGCGCGGGGAGCGTGAGGAAAGGAGGCAGGAGTAGGAGAGAAAGGGGAAGCGACGGAGGCAAGAGAGAGGACGGGACTTTCGGGGGACAGAGGGCCAAATGGTGGGAGCAGGAGGCGGTGCGTCTGTTTCCCTTTTAGTTGGTTGCTTTTGCTGCGAGGGGCGCGGCCGCGTAGGAGAGGGGATGGCGGGAGACTGGGGGCTGTGTGTGGGGAGGGGACTTGTGTGGGCAGCGAGTAGGGTACCCAGTCAGGGCGGGTGGGCCCGGGTCTAGCCCTCCTGGGCGTCCAGGCAGCGGCGGAAAGCCCGCAGGCCTGCAGGGCTCTGAGAAGAGGGGCAGGGAACGGGCAGGTGAATGGGAGCGGGGCTGTTACCCGGTGAGGGTCCTGGGCCTCCAGTTAGGGGGTGGACATAGTGCCCCGTCCTGGGCCCGGGACGCAGGTGTGCTGTCTTTTGCAGAGACCTGATGTCACCCATTTGGCTGGTGGTTTCTCCTGGGTGGCCAGCTTGCCAGATATGGTGCCGGGACGTGGGGAGGTGGGGGAGAAGGTGCGCAGTGCCAAGTAAGGAGTTAGTGGTTAGTGGGTGGGTTTCGGGGAGTTCTGATCCAGGCCCAGGCCGCAGCCAGGCTCCCTGTGATTGCCCAAGTCCTGGCAGTACACATTGCCTGGCCGTTTGCCCTGGGAGTCTGGTGGTGTGCCAGTCACAGCACGGTCCTAGGGTCTGCCCAGTTCTGCCCTGCTGAGCTGGCAGGCTGGTGGATGCCTGGAGCGTGCTCCTGCTGCCTGGCACAGATGCAGCGTGGGCTGGTGCGAATGGGGAGGTGGGCACTGTTACTGTGAACCCTTCTGGAAGCTGGCGATCTGGAGAATTTCGCTCATCTTATCTCTTCTTTGGAAGAGGAGAATGGAGGGAGCCATATCTGGTTCCAGACAGAGGACATTGTATGGAATCGGGGTTCAGGATCTTTGACATAAATTGCAGCCGAGTTGGAGCATGGAAATGGATGCGAAGGGGAAAATGAGTATTTGAGATTTTGGTGCGGGGGGAGGTGTCTTCTCTCTGTTAAAGCACACAGACATTTCCCCAGAATGGTATCTCCCACATGGAGACGAAGACAAAGTAACTTCAGGGAAAAGCCTAGTAATGTTATTTCTAATTATAACTGGGTTTACTCATGATTTTCTGGGTGGCAAGGTCTTAATTTCTACGGCCTTGTGCTTTTTTCATATTTAAGTCTCTGCTTGAGTTTCACCTCACACCTCCGTCCATGCACGCATCTTATCCATGTGATACGTTTTAAAGGGAACTTGAGCTCTTGGGAAAGTTGCCAAGTGTTTATAAAAGGAAAGATCTGAGAGCAGCATTTCAGATCCTTTCCTTGTAAACCTTGGTTCCCCCTTTTATTATAAGCCTAAATCTCTATGAAGATTGTTTCTGGATTAGACAACCTTTAATTCGGTTGGTGGACTTATCCCTGAGGTTTCACCTTAGAATAAGGGCCAAATGAGGTACCTGTTTCCCCCAGGAGACCAGACCTGGAAGTTAAATCTTGAGATGACCATGGTGTTTGGAAACGCACAGTCGTGACCTTCAAGCTGTTGGGGTATTTCGATGACAGCTAAGCTGTGAGGCTGTCAGCGGGGCTCAGCAGGACAGAAGATTTGCTGGAATGTATTATTCTGTTGAGCACCTCACACATTAGTTGTGGGGAGTTGAGGTTGCAAAGATGAAAAACAACTCAAGGTTGAGGAGACAGATGACTGGACTGGAATGTAAGGAGTGCAGAAATAAGCCAAGTGCTAGAGAACGCTAGTTAGAATTTTATGTTGTACCTATTTGTATAAACTTCTATATTTATTGATTCACTTTCCATTATGAGTTTTATGTGTACTATCCCCCCTGGGAACGTTTTGGACAATGTGTCACATATGCACCTAGAAGAGGCCCAGTTAGGTCGATTCTGACAGTCTGGGGGAACTTAAGCTGGAGTCCTTTCCATGGAGAGTCAGGCATGTGAGGATCTCAGATGTTTGTAAAGCAGTGTTAGTGGTTTCCAGTCTGTGCCAGGAAGCAGGACATGGCACGCTGGGTAAGAGCTGAGTAACCCAATTTCTACCGCTAGTCCGCTTAGAAGCATCTGCCTTGATTGTAAAATAATATTGAGGAGGAAAAAAAATCTTGAGGTTTTCAAACTGCCATTTGCAAGGCCCTGGGTTTGAGAGCAGTGGGGTAACTGCCATCACTGTGTGCTCTTCTCTGTCCTGGGCCTCGATAGTGCTGTGTGTGAGCAGGTCGGTTGTTCACTGACTTACTCCTCCGCGCCACTCCCAGGACGGTGGTGCCTCTCCTCTCAGAGAAGCGAGGTCACGGAGAGATAATGTAGCCCTTCATAGTCCATCCCACCTTCCTCAGACACCAAGGCTTTCTGTTGCTTCAGAAGAACTTTGCTTGGGATGCCTGGGTGGCTCAGTGGGTTAAAGCCTCTGCCTTCGGCTCGGGTCATGGTCCCAGGGTCCTGGGATCGAGCCCCGCATCAGGCTCTCTGCTCTGCGGGGAGCCTGCTTCCTCCTCTCTCTCTCTCTCTCTCTCTCTCTCTGCCTGCCTCTCTGCCTACTTGTGATCTCTGTCTGTCAAATAAATAAATAAAAAATCTTTAAAAAAAAAAATGGACCTTTGCTTTGGACAGAGGCTTTCACATTTTTAGTCACTTTCACATCCAAAGCAGTCCATTCGCTTTTCCAAGGTGGGTTATGCATTCTTTATTTCCATCTGCTACCACTTCTTTAGGATTTAACATTTTTGCATCTGTTCTCCTTTTAACCTATTAGTCAACGTTTGCGTTTTGATTCCACAAGTATGCACCTTCTCTATGAGCCAGAAAATTCCTGTGTATCTTCTGAAGTTCTGTTGGCCACACTTGCATAACAGGAGCAAGACTTTTTGGTTGTCTTATCAAAAGGACTGTAGACTAAATTGGGATGCTTTATCTAAAATACCTGTAAAATAATTCATATCGAGTAAGGTAATGTGAAAACTTTGCCAAGCGCTCAATTAGGTGCAATGCACACGAGCTACCTTCCCAATCTAAGGAGCAGGGTCGGACTTCTGGAAGGCTGATGGCCCATCCACAAGCTACAGCTCCGTCCATTTTCAAGAAGCTTCCTGTTCCCTTTCGGTGGTGTTACTTCAGGAAAATTAAACTATGCACATTTGTTGGGTTCCATTCGAAAGGTTCCTGATTTAATGAAACATACAGTTCTACATTTTGGTCTCTTTATTTATTTTTTACTTTTTCATTAAAAAAAATTTTTTTTAAGATTTTATTTATTTATTTGACAGAGAGACAGCAAGAGAGGGAACACAAGCAGGCAGATGGGGGAGGGAGAAGCAGGCTTCCTGCTGAGCAGGGAGCCCTATGCAGAGCTCCATCCCAGGACACCGGGTTCATGACCTGAGCTGAAGGCAGCCGCTTAATGACTGAGCCACCCGTGCACCCCTTGGTTTCCTTTTTTTTTTTTTTTTTTAAGATTTTATTTATTTATTTGACAGAGAGATCACAAGCAGGCAGAGAGGCAGGCAGAGAGAGAGGAGGAAGCAGGCTCCCCTAGACAGCAGAGAGCCCGATGCGGGGCTCGATCCCAGGACTCTGAGATCATGACCTGAGCCAAAGGCAGCGGCTTAACCCACTGAGCCACCCAGGCGCCCCCTTTGGTTTCCTTTTTAAACTGGTTTATTCATGCTGTCCAATTTCGTAGCCACACAGTAGAGATGCTGGTTTTCCATTGTGCTGTGCAAGGGGGGACAGTGTCATTGTTTCTCTTTTATGCACATGGGACTTCACTTGTGACCAAGAGTGCTTGGTATGACATGGATTGAATGGGGGAAGCCAGTCCCCTTGAGTGAGTTAGATAGGATACAAAATAATTTTTACTATTATGCTTAAAATTGAGTCTCATTCAGGGAAGTTCCCTTTAGTCCGCTTCTACTGCATGCAAAAAAGTAGGAGCAAGAGGGTTGCTCCAGGAAGCTTGTAAACATCCTTGTCTTTAATTTTATCTTGACCTGCTCCTCTGCTTCTGGCGTAGGTGATGTTCTTCACTGTATCCTCTGCTAGAGAAGTGTTCAGACTTGACATTTCAGGATATTCCAGACACAGTGCCCTTTGGCAGGGAGCTCGTGTTCCTCTCCACTCAGAAGGACAGATGGATGGAGGTGCAAGGGCACTGTGGTTTAGAGCCTCACCAGGCATTGCTTGGACCTAGTATTTGTCCATTCATGCTGTGGTAAAAAAACTGCACAGACTGGGTAGCTTACAAGCAGCAAAAATGTATTTCTCACAGTTCTAGAAGCTGGAAGTCCAAGGTCGGGGGACCAGCACAGTCATGTTCTGGGTCACAGAGTGTTCGCTGTCCTGTGGTGGAAGGGGCAAGGGGTATCTCTGGTGTCGCCTTTATAATGCACTCACCCCATTCAGGAGGGCTCCGCTCTGCTCTTTTAAGCACCTCCCAAAGGCCCCACCTCATACTACCATCCTCTGGGGATGGTGGTGGTTAGGATTTCAGCATACAAATTCGGGGTGGGGGCGGGGGCGGGGGGAGGGACCACACACAAACATTCGGACCATAGCGCCTACCCATTTGTCACCGTCATTGCCATTTTCCCTGTTTTCTTTATCCCCCTAATAACCTTTGTGTTCTTACCATGCCATCCTTATCACTGCCATTCCACGGGGACGCAGATGGCCTTGTTAAAATATCTGGAATGTTCTCAGCCTCTGCCAGCCTTCTGAAGGGTTCATTTGTCTCATTCTTTGCACTGTTAGCCAGGTTCTGGATATGCTGTGGACTTGTGTGTCACTGGGCCAAGTCTAGGCTTCTTTAGCTTCTCTGGGCTCCCAACGTGCACATGTGACAGCCTCCCCAGCCTCTCCACTTGAATGACCCACAGCCACTTCTGTCTACATGGCCAAAATTGGACTGCCCTAGCCACGTCACCGAGTCCCTCTGCGCCCTTCTTGGGCTGCCTAGCCTAGGAAATGGTCCCACCGTCTGCCTCCCAACATGCAGTCACCTAGCCCCATCAAGTCTTTCTAAATCTATCTCCAGTCTGTTCCCTTCTGTCCTTTCACCACTGCCACCGCTTTAATTCCCCAGGGCTTCTGTGGTAGTATCTGCATGATCTCAGTGCCTCTCTTGCCTCTCTCCACTTTAACCTCAGTCCAGCACCCAGAATGCTTTGAAAATGCTGCTCGACCATGGGTTATAAGGCACTGCTTGCCTGGCTCCCACCACTCCCTCTAGGTGCAGGTGCATGGCCTTCTACCCCCCTGCGCCATGCTCTGGCCTCCCTGGCCTCTCAGCTCTTTGAATGTGTCAGATTCTTTGCTCCTTTAAGGCCTTCACAGGGCCACATCCCACTCACTGCCCTTCCCCTGGCTAACTCCTCTGGATCCCGGCTATACATCACGTCCTCAGGAAAGCCTTCCCTTGCCCAGTACCCCCTGCCCTGCCCCCAACTGCTTTTAGCCCCTCCCCTTTATAGCCGTTACCAAAAATAATGATTTAGGGGAGCTCCTGGGTGGCTCAGTTAGTTAAACTTCTGCCTTCAGCTCAGGTCATGATCCTGGGGTCCTGGGATTGAGTCCCACACTGAGCTCCCTGCTCAGCTGCTCAGCAGAGAGCCTGCTTCTCCCTCTGCCCCTTCCCCACCCCCACTCATGATCTCTCTCTCTCAGAATAAATAAGTAATATCTTTTTTAAAAAGTGATTACATAGGGGCACCTGGCTCAGTGGGTTAAGCCTCTGTCTTCGGCTCAGGTCATGATCTTGGAGTCCTGGGATCGAGCCCCGGGATCGGGCCCCGCGTTGGGCTGTCTGCTCAGCAGGGAACGTGCTTCACCCTGTCTCTCTGTCTGCCCCTCTGCCTACTTGTGATCTCTGTCTGTCAAATAAATAAATAAAATCTTTTAAAAAATCTAAAAAAAATTTTTTTTAAAGTTGCTAAATAATTGTATGATTACTTGATTAGTGTCTGTCTGGCTCTCTAGGTCATAAGTTCCAGCAAGGTACTAACCATGTCTCTTGTGTGCACTTGGTATTGGTCCTAGCACAAGGCCTGCGTCATAGTGGGCGCTGGATAGATAAGTTTCTAAATGAGTGCCCCTTACCCTGAGCCTCAGTTTCCTCTTCCGTAAAATGGACGAGCAACGGAGGACATTTACAGCAGTAACGTTGCGTGTGGACTTGTATGGAATCAAAGCATTATTATACATGGTCTTATTTGTGCAGAAAAGTTCTTTTTAAGCCAAAACGTAGCCTGCACATATGAAGAGTTGTGTTCAGTACCTCATCCGAAGAAGTGAAGGTTAATTTGAACAACTCTACTGTCCGGGGCCTGCCAGTGCATGCTGGGAAGGCAAGCCTTGTCCAAGATGGGCATCACCTCTCCTCCCTTCCTCGGGGAGCAGGGGGAGTTACCCCTTCCAAAAACCCTAATCAAGTGTGCCTTTGTTAGCAGTTTACAAAGCTTCCACTGAGCGTGGTTTGCGTGCCCTGAATTTGTAATGGAATTTGAGGGCAGGAGAGGACAGTGAACCTCCTTTTGGGTGGAAACCATTCTCCTGTGCAGCAGACTTGAAGCCTGGGTAAGCGGAGACCTCTGAGAAAATACGGAGGAATTGGACGAGGCCAGTGTTCTCTGCCCTCACTTTCCTCACCAGCAGGATCACCTGTGTCCCCTCTCCAGGCACTGTCTTCTTACGTAATTGTTGTTTTCCCCAGGGCAATCCAGTTGAAAGGAGGACTGATGAATCCACTTCCAGCCCAGTAAAACATGGAGAGGAAAAACCCGTCCAGGGAGAGCCCCAGAAGACTCTCGGCCAAACTGGGCAAAGGCACAGAGATGAAGAAGGCAGCTCGTCAACACGGCATGGCAGCCGCTGAGTCAGATAAGGACTCCGGATTTTCAGGTTAAAAATACCTTCTTCCTTCCACTTCGCAGTGAATGATTTGCCTAAAACTCCTCCTAAAAATGTCCTCCCTAAAATTTGTGTGATAAATGTGGGAAGCTTTCACGTATAGGATAACTAACTGTCTTACGTCTTAAAATGGTAATTCTGGTGCCCGTGTTGTGGGCTACCGTCAGAGTCACCGGGGGTTAGTTTTGAAGGAACGCTCTGCCATCTTTTTTCAACTCAGCCTCTCTCAACTTCAAATCTTACATGTCCAACTGTTGCAAGTGGTTACTGGGGAAAAAAAATACTTAAATACAATTCTGTTGTCTTAGCTCCTTTTCCAGAGGAATAGCTACATTGTTGGAAAAGAAGGACTGCAGCCTGGTGTCACCAGTAGCAAGTGAAACAGAAATAGTATATAATTTTAGATAACTTGCTTTAGCTAAGAAAGTAACGTTGCCATGTTTAAAAACATTTCCCCCCCACAACCCACCCCTGCCAGGATCTGTGCATTTTTGTATTTGAACTAAGAGACCCCCCAGTACAGTTCCAAACTGGAGACTCTATTCGAGACCAGCAAGTAGAATGGTTTTCAGGTTTCCTCACTAGTTTGTTTTAAACCTTATCTGAAAGGGCTGGCTGCCTGCACAGCGAATCTTTTAATTTTGTGCCGGGCGCTCTTCCTTCCAGGTTTGAGGATAATGGCTTAAATATGGCTTAAGTGTATCAGCATCTTTGGCCGAGAGGACGCAGAGAGATGACGCCAGGGGCTCCTGGCTGGGTCGGCGTGCTGAGAGTAGCGCCCTCTCCTAGAGGAAGATTTATGTGGCCCAGCTTCGCAGAGACTCATCAATCCATCTTGTTGATTTATTAATCTATATTGCAAAATGCAGCTGTTAGGAAAATTAGAACTCTCTCATCCCTAGATTGGTGTGTTTTCTCCCTGTAGGCATGCTGCATGAGAAGCCAAATTAAAAACAGATTGTTGCTCAGAGAGGAACAGAGTACCAGCCTAATTGAAGGATTAGAATAAGGACAGTCCAGGGAAGGAGGGCCTGCTTATTAGCCCTTTGGGTTTTTCTTCTCCCTCAGCATTGTTTCTGAGGCGTGACTCATCATAAGGCTCATCTGAGATTCTTGTTAACAATACTGATCACCACCACCCAGGTACGTCCTGATTCCCCGGAGGTCGTCAGTTGCTAAAGGAATCTCATCAGTATTACTTATTTAATTAGCAGAATGCCTTTTCAAACTCCCAAGGGAGTTGGAATATCTATCAAGTAATAATAATCATGTTAACATTTATATAGAATTTACCGTATAAGTTCTGTGTAACCAGTGGTTGGCTGGCAAGCCAGCCCCTGATGTATAAGTTTGCCAGTTTCCATGGTGCATACCTCTCACCAGGGCCAATTAATTTCAAGCTACTAATACGATGTTACCAAATGTGGGGATGGGAAGATTGGGGGAATTAGAGAAGATGTGTAGTCTTAGTCCGTGTGAGCTGGTGGGACCCAGCTGCAGCACACTGTGGCATGGACCATGTTAAGTAGTTCACATAAAATAACTCATACCGACTATCCTGTAAGAAAGTGACTGTTACATTCCCCATTTTACAGATGTGGAAATTGAGGCATAGAAAGACTACATGATTTCCGGGGCGCCTGGGTGGCTCAGTCGGATAAATGTCCCACTCTTGATTTCGGCTCGAATCATGATCGAGGGTCATGGGATTGAGCCGTGTGTCAGGCCCCGCCTCAGGCTCCCCTTGTGCAGAGTCTGCTTGTCCCTTTCCCTCTGCTCCTTCCCTTGTTCACGTGCACACACTCTCTCTCTATAATAAATAAGCACATCTTTTAAAAATTAAAAAAAATGTTAAAAAAGGATTACATCATTTCCAAGATCAGGCAACTGGTCAGCAGTAGAGCTGGGATTGAATCGAGGACTGTGTGACTCCAGATGCCCTACCTTTCAGCACTGTTGCTGAAAGTACTTAAGTCGCCCGCTCTGATGAAATTCTTTTTTTTTTTTTTTAAAGATTTTGTTTATTTATTTGACTGAGATCCCAAGTAGGCAGAGTGGCAGGCACAGAGAGAGAGGGGAAGCAGGCTCCCTGCTGAGCAGAGAGCCTGATACGGGGCTCGATCCCAGGACCCTGAGATCATGACCTGAGCCGAAGGCAGAGGCTTAACCCACTGAGCCACCCAGGCGCCCCTCTGATGAATTCTTTACGTTAATGTCAGCCAAATCCACCTCATCTGTTTATCTGTTCATTCAGTAATTGATCAGGAGTAGTCAGTGATGGGGAGTACACGTTGGCTGAGATGCTCACAGTTGCTACACTGGAGTGAACATACTGTGTGGGGACTAAAACCTACATGGGGTGGGTGCTGGGGTGGCTCAGTGGGTTAAGTATCTGCCTTCAGCTTGGGTCATGATCCCAGGGTCCTAGGATCGAGTCCTGCATCGGGCTTCCTGCTCAACGGGGAGTCTGCTTCTCCCTCTCCCCTCTGCCCCTCCCCACTGTTTGTGCTCTCCCTCCCTCAAGTGCTCTCTCTCTCTAAAATAAATTGTGTAAGACTGTTGAATCGCAGACCTGTACCCCTAAAACAAATAACACATTATATGTTAATAAGAATAAATAAATAAATGAATAAAATCTTTTTAAAAGATTTAAAAAAGAAACCTACAATTGGTGTGGCTCTCTACACTTTTTGGTGTTCTATAAGAGAGCCACAAGATTCCCTTGCTTTGGCATTCCATATATACTGATCTTTGGCCCAAACTCATCAGGGCCTGGGCTAAGATTATGGTTGAAGTTTGGGTGGGCACGTGCATAGGTGTGTGCAGTTCCTGTTACCTGAATGATAACAGTATTGCTGTGATTAAGCTAAGGTTATTGGAGCCAGACCTTTATTGGTTAGGGTGGTGTACAAGTTCGCTAGGACGGCCATAACAGTCCACAAACCAGATGGCTGAAACAGCACATTTGTCATCTCCCAGTTCTGGAGCCTAGAAGTCTGAGACCAAGATGTGGGCAGGGTTCATTCTCTGAGGGAGAATTTACTGATCACCAGACTCCTCTCCTGGAGATCATGATAGCGAAGGTTGGTGGGAGGGCCCTGAAAAGTGGGTTCTGTTGCTTTTTACACACGTCTCTGGGGATTTCTGTGATCAGACCGGTTTGGGAGACATTATAGGCCTAATGTCTCTTTTTTTTCTTTTACTATCACGTTCGTTTTTCATATCCTGAAGGTAATACGTGCTCCTTATAGGAGCTTTGAAATTCAGGAACAATTTCAGCAAAGAAGAAACGAAACATTATCCATAATCCTACCACCGATTAGTGCCAGGATGTTGACGTTGCAGTATGCCTTCCAACAGCCTCAGCCTTGTCAGGTCACATGTTTTGTAGTGTGTCCCAAAGTCTGGATGGTTTTCCTGATAGTTGCCTAATTCTCTATGTCAAAGTGCTTTAAGAAGCATTGTGTTGGGGCACCTGGGTGGCTCAGTGGGTTAAGCCTCTGCCTTCGGCTCAGGTCATGATCTCAGGGTCCTGGGATCGAGCCCAGGACCCTGCTCAGTAGGAAGCCTGCCTCCCCCTCTCTCTCTGCCTGCCTTTCTACCGCCTTGAGATCTCTCTCTCTCTCTCTGTCAAATAAATATATAAAATCTTAAAAAAAAATAAAAAATAAACAAAAGAAGCTTTGTGTTGTTCATACATAAGGTGGGATTAAAAAATCATCATTACACCCAAGAGAGCAGCCTTGTATGTGCCTCTGGTCTCTCCTGGGCCACTGCCAGGGAGTGAGTTCATCAGCGCCCTAGTTACCGTTCTGAGTACCTTGGAGCGTGATAGGATTTGTAAAACCTAGGTAGTTTTTCCCATTTGAATTATTCTCCCAACTTTATGTTTTGAAAAATTTTGGATGTACACAAAATGGAATGACCATGACAGATGTCTCATTCAGATCCACTGAGGGATAGCATTTTGCCATATTGCTGTATGTCTCTATACACATACATACCTCCTTCTGTTCGTACCGTATATATCTATATATAAACAAGTATACTTCAGTACCAATCTCTTAAAAGAGTGGCATTCTTCTGCAATAATTCTAGCGTCAGGGTCGTAACCAAGAGTTTTCACTCGATGTAAATTATTAATTAGCCATAATCCATATTCAGATTTTCCCTATTGTCCCCATAATGTCCTTTGTAACTGTTTGTCTTTTTGTCGATTTGTTTGTTTTGGATCCAGGATCCAATTAAGTATTGTGCATTTCATTTAGTTGTCCTTTTTAGTCTGATTTATTCTAGAACAACGTCCTCATCTTTCCTTGCCTTTTCCTTCCTCCCCTTTGTCCCTTTGTTTTCTTTAATGCCAGTGACATACTTGAATGAATTAGGCCTGTTGTTCTGTAGAATGTCTCACTCTCTGGATTTTTCTGATGGTCTCCCCATTTTTAGAGTCAGGATAAGCATTTTGTTTTTACCAGAATACTGCACTTTTGATGTTACATCATTCCTGTAGCACATAATGAGACTCCTGAGTTTGTTCTTGGTGATGCCCTGGCTGATCACGTAGTTAAGGTCGTTTGTGAGCTTGTATGAGATAGCTTTATTGCAAAAGTACCTTTTTCTCTTTGTAATTAGTACATAGTTTATGGGATGATACTTTGACACTGTGTGACTGTCCTGTTTCCCAAAAACTCTTGACCAGTGATTTTAACAACCACTGATGATGCTTGCCTGAATCCTTTACTACATTTTTGGCTTAAAAATGGTGATCTGAGGGGCGCCTGGGCGGCTCAGTCATTAGGCGTCTACCTTTAGGCTCAGGTCATGATCCCAGGGTCCTGGGATCGAGCCCCACATGGGGCTCCCTGCTCAGCGGGGAGCCTGCTTCTCCCTCTCCCATTCCCCCTGCTTGTGTTCCTGCACACGTGCTCTCTCTCTCTCTGCCTCTCTCTCTGTGTCAAATAAATAAATACAATCTTTGGGGAAAAAAAGTTACAATTAAAAAAGAATGTGCTCTGATTTACCACTCCTTGTACATTTTAGTGGCTGACACTTCTGTGGAGAAGGCGCACTTCTGTAGAGTAGTACAGACACTTCTGTAGACCATTTGAGCACTGCTGCGGATTCACGGGATGCTCTTGTAATTCAGTCTGTCAGTCCTGTATAATTGTCCCAAACTTAGCCAATGGGAGCCCCTTCTAGATGGTTCTGTGTCTTTCCGACTTGACCACATTTGTGTTTGAGCACTTCCTTGCTTTCTGGGACAATAAGATGTCCAGGCTCATCTTGTACTTTCCACTCCCACTTGAACTGAACTTAGCTGTTTCTCCACGGATCCCTGTTTTCCTTTTTGTGCAGAATGGCGTTTAGAAACCAAGATTCATGCGCTCGCATGCATTTTGCTTCTGAGGTCCTTTGTCGCAGGCCCTGGTTCTTCACTAGAGGTGCACACTCGGAGTCCCTGTGCCTTGTGAAAATCCACTTGGCCTGGGCGCCAGATCAGTCCTTCAGTAGATTGAAGGGAGGCCCCCAGCATCCGTAAATTCTAGAAAACATCTCTAGACATTCTGATTAAATGCAAGTGTTGACACTTAAGCTCATTTGAATTATAGTCACATTTCCGTCCGGCCTCAGCCCAATTACTCTGCGATTCTTGATGAGCATTTAGTGTATCCCCAGGCTCCTCGCTCGCAAGGTTAGAGCAGGCTCCCAGCTTACTCCAGCAGGTCGCTAATTAAGGCCTTTCTGTGTGGATTTCACACGGGGCGCCCTCATTTGCTTTCCCCCAGAGAGTGCCGTTCTGTCTCCCATTGTGCCAGATCCCCAGGGGTGCACTCAATGTGCATTTAGGACTCCAGCACCCCCTTTGTTGGAGGTGTTGGGTGTGGGGGGGGCGGTAAACAAAGACACATTTCAGATTTCAGCATGGATGAACTTACCCAGAATTGTACAATTAGAAAATTTAGGATGGAGCTCTTTACATTTCAGCATGGAGGTAAGTTTTGAGGTTTACAGGTTGGTTTTGTCTTTATTCTTCTATCCTGTGGTGCCCAGAGCCTCTAAAGATCTTCATCCTGCCCCAGGTCACACACACAGTCCCTCCCCTCTCAGCAGCAGATTCTTGAAAGTAATGACCTAGCTTTGAAACCTTCACCCTGTTTCCCCTGTCAGCTGGCTTTAATTACTTTCACATAAACCCTAACTGATGCAAGCTTTTGTCTGTAATAGACTTAGAAAGGAAGTCTGCTGTCCTAGGGTAGCGATTTATAATCTTTTGAGGTAGGAGGGTTCATGTGTGGATTCCACTGAGAATACAATAAAAGCTAAAGACCCTTCCAGAAAAATTCACAAAAAACGTATATCACAAATGTTCCATTCCATTTCGAGAAATCCGTTAACTCCTTCGAAGGTCTGCTTAGGAGCCCCCAGCCTGGATCCTATGCAAACTGACCATTCTTCTGCCCAGCAGATGGGAGCTCAGAGTGTCTGAGCTCGGCAGAGCAGATGGAGTCCGAGGACATGCTGAGCGCCTTAGGCTGGAGCCGAGAAGACAGGCCAAGGCAGAACTCCAAGACCGCAGGCAGTGCCTTCCCCGCGCTGTCCCCAATGGTCGTCATGAAGAATGTGCTGGTCAAACAGGTGAGGAGGACTGCTGTCTCCTGATGTGTCTGCCCATTCAAGTTTCTGAGCTCCTTCTGTACAGTGCCTCTTTTCTCTCCGTCAAGGAGAGATTTTAGAAGGAGACCATGGGAACCACACTGATGTGTGCTTCTGTCCCGGGGACAGTGGTTTCAGAAGGACCGCAGTAATCGTGACCTGTGTTCCCATTTTCCAGACAGTAGGACTGCTTTATTTCTGTATTCCTGGTTTGTCCAGAGGGACCCCAGAAATAAAGGATCGAAGCAGAAATGTCATAACTTCCACGGTGCATTCTAACATATGGCAGAGTTGAGGGTAGAAACAAAAGAATCTCTTTTTAATTTGGGTTGCCCTTGAATTGAGAGAGGTAGGATGTATTTATTTGTTTGAGCAGTAGAGGCAATTTCTGTGTTCTCTCAAAGTTGTGTCGTCAGTGAGAAAGCAGCTCTTCGGTTTGGCTGTGGCTTTCCCAGTAGATGCCACACAGCATTGTTGTGGAATTGAAAGTACCCTGTTTGGGGCTTGATTACATAACTGTGAATATAATGTGATTATTGTCTGGATATGAAGAAAAGAAGATTTAGAAATGGAAATGTAAGCTCAGCCCGGTGTTTGAAACAGAGAATTCAATCACATGAATTGGCTGAAGAACTGAACTGGCTGAAGAACATTGAACCTTACCCTTCTTTGCTCTAAAGGGTATCAGTTCTTCTTTGCTCTAAAGGGTATCAGTTCTCACGTGGGTCCACTGCTGAGGCTGCTTGCAGCTGGTGAAGTCGGAAATCTGGCTTTGTGTGGTTGACCTTCCCACCTTAGGTGGCAGAACCTGGTGAGAGCCTGACAGGAAACCCGAAGATCGGAACTGTTTACCTCGTTATGACAGAGGCACACAAACTGATTTTCACCAAGGCAACCTAGTGACTTGGAGGAAAGAACTAAGAATTTTTGAAGCTTTTTCCTTGGTAAATCACATCTCAGCTGGGAGCACAGTTGTCCTTACTGAAACAAAGAGAGGGAATAAAGGCACGAGATGGAGCCCACATGAGATTGTTCAGGCAGCCCCCTGCCCAGTGCCACTTGCTTCTTGGGTTTTTTTTTCTCCTGGCTTTTTTCCTCCCCGCCTTCCTCTCCTGCTCCCTTCTCGCTCTTTCTCGTGTGCCTGTCTGTGTTTATGTGCCTTCTTTGTTGTAGGCGCGGCTGGCAGCTCCCGAGGGCTGAGCAGCCTGCCGTTGAGGAGTGAGTAGGCTTTTCCAGCAGAGCAGCATTCTTCAGGACAAAGACCGCCGGGAAGGAAGGCCACTGGGCTCCATCAGGAGCTTGGAGGCTCCGGGGCAGGCTGACCCAGAGGAGCGGTCATGTTTTCACACATGCTTGAATCCAGCACATCCCAGAATTAAAATAATCGTACACTTAAAAAAAAAAAAAATCTCTGCATATTGTGTAATGTCTTGATATTTGCTGCTTGCTTTTAGGTATTTTTCTTGTGAGGGTCTGGTTCTTTCTCTGCCCCCAGACCATGAGATCTTGCACATCCTTGCTTAACCACCGTGGATGTCTGTTTGCTCATCTTTAACACGAAGGCTTTATGTGAAATGATTCTGAGATCCTATCCAAGCCGAAAATCTTGTCCCGTGTTCCCTCAGATGATTTCAGTGTGAATAACACATTGTCAGATCTCATAATTAGAACAGATAAGCTAAGTATCTATGTGGACAGCATACAGCCGCATTAGGAAGAATAATCCACTGAAATCATCTTGGGAGAATAGTGAGTTACATAGTTTCTGGATCCGTTTGCCTTGTAGGTCTTGTCCTTGTGGCATAAGTGACTAAGGGGATAGCCTGAAGTTTTGCTCCTGACCAAGTGGGCCAGGCTGATCTCTACTTCAGACGACCTCTAATTTTGGACCTCTGACAAGGAAGTGTGGTTGCTAGGCCTGGCCCTGCTTGCTTAGGCATTACCCCAGCCGGACTCCAGAATGGATTTTCCGGGTCATCCTAGCCTCTGTGCGATGCACTATAGTTGAACTTGGCTTAAAGCTCCTAGCGAGGCATCCAAGAAGCTGACATGGGTGCAACATGGTATGCAGATGTAGGAGGAGAGTCCAGAGCTTTCTTCAGATAAATGGCCCACCAGGGTTAAGAACCTCCATTGGGTTCTCTCTTCCTAGCCTCATCTACACCCATATCTTTGGGACCGAGTTGGAACTGGACTGGCTTTTAAACATTGGGGACAAACAGCCCTGCCCTTCTTTATTAGACTTCCATCTGAATCAGTACTTTAAGAATAAAAAAATGTATAATTGAGGGGTAACGTGACAAAAGCTGAGTAGTGAATGGTTAGGATGGGTTTTCGAGTCAGACCGAGGATGGAATCCTAGCTCCATCACTTAGTAGCTTAGAGGCTTAAAGCAAGTTATTTCTACTTTCTGAGCCTTCATTTCTTATTTGTGAGAAGAAACTAACTCCACATGGGCGCTAGGGAGGTGAAAGGGGAGCACCCACAGAAACCATCATGTGCAGTGTCCCCCCAGAGTAAGCACCACATAAGCACTGTGGTCTTGAATGGCTTTCTGGTTACCGGGCGTCACCGACTTAAAAACGGCCACGACAATATGTACCTCTCTAATCAAAAGTCATTTTCAGGTGAAAGGTCCGAGATACAGCTAAATGAAGACAGACTTGGGTGTAAAGACACACTTGTCTTGAGATAAGCACATTTTAACTTCGGTCAGGACTTCAGACTGTCCGTATGTTCATTGCCTCCATTGTGACCTTCACCCTGTCATTACTTCGCCTACCTACAGTTTCTCTTTCTGCGGGATAACGCTTGAATAAAAGTAATAGAGTTCCTTCAGTTTTCCCTTAAGCAAGGTTCAAAACGAGACAAGACCCAAACTGCTGATCTCAGCCCCAGATGGATTTTCAGGCCCCCTTTCCAGTCCTGTTCTTGAGAAGGGCTCTCCGGAATGCGGGGGAAGCTCTGTCCCTGACAGGAGCTTCCAGCGCCCCTCCTTCCGCAGGTAACTGCAGCGCGCTGCTCTCCTCCTGTGTTTGCAGGGCAGCAGCTCCTCCCAGCTCCAGTCGTGGACAGTCCAGCCATCCTTCGAAGTGATCTCCGCGCAGCCGCAGCTCCTGTTCCTCCATCCGCCCGTGCCGTCTCCCGTGAGCCCCTGTCACGCGGGCGAGAAGAAGTCGGACTCCAGAAACTACTTGCCCATTCTGAATTCTTACACCAAAATCGCCCCCCACCCAGGCAAAAGGGGCCTTTCCCTCAGCCCAGAAGAGAGAGGAGAAAGTGGGATGCAGAAGAAAGTCTGTACCGAGAGACTTGGGCCGACCTTGCCTTCCAGCGAGCCCACCAAGCCTGGCGCCGTGCCCCCCAGCCCCCCGGCGCCGGCACCCGCGGGCGCCAAGCTTGCGGAGGACTCCGCTCTGCAGGGCGTGCCCTCTCTGGTGGCAGGTGGAAGCCCGCAGACTCTTCAGCCGGTGTCCAGCAGCCACGTGGCTAAAGCCCCCAGCCTGACCTTTGCTTCCCCCGCCAGCCCGGTGTGCGCGGCAGACAGCACGCTGCACGGCTTCGAGAGCAGCTCCCCGCTGTCGCCGCTGGCCGCCAGCTACAGCTCGCCCCTGTGGGCCGCCGAGCACCTGTGCCGCAGCCCTGAGCTCTTGGCCGCCGAGCAGCGACAGAGCAAGCACAGGCGCTTTCAGAATACCCTGGTCGTGCTCCACAAGTCCGGTCTGCTGGAGATCACGCTGAAAACCAAGGAGCTGATCCGTCAGAACCAGGCGACCCAGGTGGAGCTAGACCAGCTGAAGGAGCAGACCCAGCTGTTCATCGAGGCCACCAAGAGCAGGGCTCCTCAGGCCTGGGCCAAGCTGCAGGCATCTTTAGCCTCGGGCTCTAGGCACACCGGCAGTGAGCTGGAGGCGTTCTCCGACCACCCAGACATGTAACCCAGAAGGCATATTTTCCCGTGACTTGAGTGGTTCTTTTTAACTCTTTGGCTGTTTCTACTCCTGTCTCCCACAGCTTATGTAAGAGCTTTTCCTTCTACACTTCGACTGTTGGGCAGCTCACTTAGGAAGCCACATGCCAGTACCTGGCCGCTGTCTTAACCTGTGGTCTGTGCACAGTTTACATACAGCTCTGTTCCTCTGAGTCCCCGAGGACTTGTGAATGCCGAGTCCCCTTTCCTTAGCCTGCAGGTGCTTAGATGGGTCACGGGGCAAAGCAGGAGAGATGGTTGTGTGGGGCTGTCGCAGCTGTCACCGCCCACCATCCCACACACTGTGAACAAGGGCACAGTGACAGGGAGGAGCACACAGAGTGACACCTGTCAAGCCAGGGAGTAGGTGACAGAAGGATCCCTTTGTGGAGCTTCCCTCGAATGTCTTAGTCACAGACAGAAAGAGGAGGCGAGCTCGTGTTCCACAAGGCATCGTGCCATCTGGGCAAACACTAAAGTGCTGCGGGCACAGGTTGGGCCGAGGGTGCACACGCTGAGCCACGTGACGCTCTGTCTTCCTAAACTGGAAAGTCGAGGGGAGAGGGTCGCACCAGTGAACTCTTACACTTTAATCACAAGCCAGATTTCTCCTCACTTAAACTGGTAGGCAAAATACTTCAGATTTTTAAAATATGGAATGGATTCAGTACCATCTGGAATTGTAATTGCTGAATTGCTTTTTTGATTTAGACTCTGAAGAAAGTAGACATAGCATCTCTTGGTTGGGAGTTGGAGGATTCTGGAAATGTATGCTCCCACCCCCACCCCTGCCTCTTTTTGAAACAATGCAACCTGTTTTATGTGTGAAAATCTCAAAAGATAACTTAGTGGCTTCTGAGGATGTATGTAAGTTAACTCTCTGCTGCCACTTTTTTATCCCCTTTCATTTTTGTAAAAGAGGAAAGGAGCGATTACTAAGCTGATCGACTTTGAATTAAAACCATCCTGAGGTCCTGACGTTGAAGTGCCCAAAACATTGGAAACCACTCTTCGTGCTGATTGTGTTTTCCTACCCCAAGTTTGCATTTGTCGCATGTCACAGTGACATGGAGCACTTGCGGGGAAGTCTTCTGTGTCTCCTTTGTGCCCTGGATATTGGTGGCAAAGCCAGAGGTGTGGGGTTGGTTATTTGAAACTTACCTGGAAATGGAGGGTGCGAGAACAATTTCCAGGTGAGACCAGTTCTTGGAGCGTCGTGGTAGAGGTAAATGGGATCCCTAAGTAGTGCCATTTCAGACTTTTATCTCATTGGAATCTCATTGAAAAATTTCATCCTCTTGTAAATCTCCACAGAGATTACCTTAGTAAGAAATTCCGTGTGACCAGCTTCACATTTTCTGCAGGGAAAAATGTTCTTAAAGTTTCACCAAGGCCAGAAGCTAATGCTCCCATTTACCTGGTAGTTACAACCGTCACAGAGTTTTTAAATTTCAAGGCATCGGATTGCCCACACTTTGTTACTAAACTTGAATGACTTAGATACGGCCAGTTTAGAAATAGCTTGGTAAAAATCCTTGCACTCCTGATCAGTGCAGAATTATTACCTGCCGTTTGCTTCCTGAAGGAGTTTCAAAATCCCAGCAAATGTGTCTTTAAGCAGACTCTCAGCTCCTTTCACTATTCCCCTCTTGGCCCGCTCCCTTTGCCTCCCCGGAATCCGTGTGGTACTGTGGCAGCTCTGCTCCGTGCACCATGCGAGGAAGCTTCCTTTCTGGCTGACGGTATTTGGCAGCAAAGATACAGAGACAGGTGCCTTCAGAACAGCCTGGGCGCCAGTCATGAGTCTTACTGTCAAAAATCTGAACACACTTGCTGAGAACCAAATTTATTCCATCGGAAAAACCCTCTGTGGAGATATCAGCCTCTTGGACTCTTCTTACTAGATTAAGATTTGCATTTCCCTTCCTGTTATGGTGAAAGATGATGAAAGCCACCATTGATCCGCACTGCTGAGTGGCAGGGGGAAGCAGCATGTCCTTGGCTCTTCTCTCATCGTGT
The DNA here is from genome assembly GCF_002288905.1 of Enhydra lutris kenyoni. Taxonomy (NCBI): domain Eukaryota; kingdom Metazoa; phylum Chordata; class Mammalia; order Carnivora; family Mustelidae; genus Enhydra; species Enhydra lutris. The sequence continues at coordinate 17,188,456 of NW_019154104.1, read as the reverse complement.
GACTTCGTGCTGGAAGTCTCTGTAGGCTGTTAGCATGGGTGTTCTTTCCCTCGTGGAGCTGTAAGCAGATGAAGCCGAATAGGGAAGCTAGTTCTTGGAAGAAGAGGTCCACTGAGGCTCCCAGACATTTGGGGCCAGACGCCAGATCGGCACATGAAGGAAGCTCGGAGTAGACCAGAAGGATCTCTGTTGGTTGCACGAGGCTGTAAGTAGTGATGGTCCTAGCGGGCGTGATTTGATCTGGTATGAAGTACTGGGGCAGAGCTACTACTTTCTGAGAGTGAGAAGCAATTCTGAGTTCAGACCGACACTTAAAGAGAACTTTTGGCAGATTTTGTTGGCAAGGGTGAGACACGTCTAGAAAAAGCTGCTGATGGAACTGGTTATGGGAACGGAGTTTAATAACATTTGTAATTTATTACACTCATGGCTTTTTATTGACTATCATATTGTCTGACTTTACTATGATTCCTTCAACAGAAAAGTAACTCTTGTGCATATATTGAAGTCTTTTTCCTGCTATGAATTCTTTAGGGTAGAGATTTATTTACCAAATGTGAATTCCTTTGAGGAAGAATGAAGTTTTTGTAGAAATTGACTGTGAAATGTCAGAGAAAAATAAAATTCACTTACTTGAAAACTATTCGGCCTTTTTGCTTTATAAGTGCTTGAGAATACTAAGTGAAATCTAGAGTAAGTACAGTCAACCCTTGAATAGCATGGGTTTGAAGGGACCCACTTATCCGTGAATATCTTTTGATGAGGACGTTACAGCGCTATATGTGTCGCTTCCTTACGGTTTTCATAACCTTTCCGCCAGCTCGTCACTGTAGGAGTACAGTACATCATACATAGAACGTATAAAATAGGTGTTAATCGGCTGTGGTTACTGGTGAGCCTTCTGGTCAACAGTAGGCTTTTTAGAATTTAAGGTTTTGGAGAGTCCAAACCTATACGTGGATTTTCAACTGCGGGGTATCATGTTGTTCGAGGCTCAACTACATTTGCATTAAGTTTCAAACATGTACTCAGGTTACCCTGGGAATGTTGGGATTCAATATGGAACTGGTGCGAACTTGAAATGCAGACAATCTTAAGGCAAGTGAATAGTCCGGTATTTCCTGGTGTCTTGGAGGTTTATATTGGGTGGGGTGGGGGGATGAGAGTTAGATACAATCCAAGGATTTCTTTCTTCTGATCTGACACTTTCACAAATGTTGAAACTACAGTTGTCTGCCGGCATGAGCTAACGCCACATTAAATCAAGATCTTCCTACCACGGAGGTCCTTAGCAAGTACAACTCCAGGCCTCCCTCCATGCTTCTTAGATTCCTAATGCTCTGCTCTTCCCTGCTCCCCAAGTCCAGTCCAACTGCCCCTCCCCAGATTTTTAAGACACTGGAAAAATACAAGCTTATCCTCATGGAAAGGCCTAGAGGGTAGCCAGAGTCTAATTCTCACAGCATTATTTCTGTCCTACGTAATTTTCTAAGTAGCTTTAAAATGTATGGCTGTATAACCACGTAAATGAAATGTCAAGATAGCTAGAGAAGGTCCCCGCTGAAATCAAGAACCATCTTCCCGTAAGAAGTGGCATCAGATAGGCAGACCACACAAAATGGATCTTGAGATACTCAGGCGAGCACGGCTGTTTGAGTTTGTGGCCCCTGTCCCTTGGTGTGATTCCCATATGGGGAAATACTTGTCCACCTAAGACGCCTGTTGGAGCCACCCCATGGATGGCATCACGACAGATCGTAGCCTGGTGCGACGGGGTCTAAAGACCTGCGTACACTTTTCCCTTCTGTTACGCATAAACTGGGTGGCTTTGGGTAAGTCACTGAGCCTCTCTAGGCATCACTCCTCTTGGCTGAATAATGAAGGATCAGAACTCGTTCTCCCCACGGTTCTGCCCAGCCCTCACCAGTTGAAAGCTCTGTTAGCTGTGTTACAGGTGAGCCATAAAATAAACAGATTTAAAACAACCAGCGTTGTCTCCAAAGCAGGTCCCTAGTGCTCTGGTAAGATGATTTTAAAGTGTTCTGTCGGCTTTTTAACTTCTCTGTGGCTCGAAGGGAAGCATTTTGCTGGTCCACACTGGTTTTTCCTTTCTTGTGATTGCCCGGTTGCAGCTAACATGAATTTGCCAATTCCCATATAAGCCTGCTCTCAAAGAATTATGAGCCCCACAGGAGAATCGTGTGGGGTTAAATCAAATCACGCCCTTCCTAGTCAGTCATCTGCAAACAGCTCCCTCCTTTCATCTGAACTGGATGATAACTGGTTGTATATGTTGGACGGCATGTCAATTAGCGTGCATTTCAGTCCAGATCCCTCTCCCCGCCGATCAGGGAGGATGTTTCTATGAGTGTTAGAAGGAGCCTCTTAAGTTGACTTAACATTATTTTTTTTTAAAGGTTTTGTTTATTTATTTGACGGAAAAAGAGATCACAAGTAGGCAGAGAAGCAGGCAGAGAGAGGGGGAAGCAGGCTCCCCACTGAGCAGAGAGCCCAATGCAGGCCTCCATCCCAGGATCCCGAGATCATGACCCGAGCCGAAGGCAAAGGCCCAACCCACTGAGCCACCCAGTTGCCCCGACTTAACATTATTTTTAAGGTAAATGGGGACAGACCATGTAAATGAGGTCCTACTTTTTTTTTTTTTTTTGAAGATTTTATTTATTTATTAGAGGGAGAGCACAAACAAGGGGAGGGATAGAGGGAGAAGGAGAAGCAGGCTCCACTATGGATCAGGGAGCCCAGCGCAGGGCTTGATCCCAGGACCCCAGGATCACGACCTGATTTGAAGGCAGGTGCTCAACCAACTGAGTCACCCAGGTGCCCCGAGGTCCTGCTTTCTGAGGACTTTGTTCTGGTCCCAGGATTTCGGGCACCACTAGCAAACACGCCGTAAGAGAGATGGAGATGAGGTCCGCCTGGACGACACAGCACAAGCGGAAGGGCGGGAGAAAGGGGCAGCCGCAGCCTCTATCTCCGCAACCTCAGTTTCCTTTATTATAGGAAGCAGTGATCCTTGCTGTCCACTTGGCATCCCGAGATTGCCGTGAGGTGCGGAACAGTGATGCCTCCCAAATGGTTAAACCCACTGCACACAGCGAGGCCGCCCCCTTGCACGCACACCCAGCAGCCCCTCTTGGGTTGTCATTTGCTTGGAATAGTGAAGACTGTCTTCTACCAAAATCGCATCTCTGGCTAAGGGGGAAGACAGCACGTATCCACCCAGCCTTTGACTGATTTCCCAGAAGGAGGGATCCTGTGTGTCCCTGGTGTCCTGTGACCACTCTGGCCTCTTCCACTCAGAATTCCTGCTTGGTTCTTTGGAGCACATGGCTTCCCCGCCCCCCAGCTCCCAAGGATGGTTATGCAAGCCATTAGAGAATTATTTAGAAGAACAGTCTGTATGGCTCCTGCCTCAAATTACAGCAGCTGGAGAAGATGAGCAAGAGAGAGAAAAGCCTGTGGAGTAGGAAGTTAACGCAGCGAGTGGGCAGAAGCTGTTAGGGAAGGAAGGGGGGCCTAAAACCTGGAAGCAGGAGCGCGCGGCCAGCCCGCGTGCAGGAATAATCAGTGTCCGGAGCCGGCCCTTCCGAGCAGCGGGAGAGCTGGAGTGCAGAGAGCTGCCTTCAGTTTCCTACTCACTTCAGGAGTTGCAGGGACTTGGAGGAGGGCTCGCTCCATCTGCTAGCAGTCTCTGGAACAGGCGGGCGTCTGCTTTCCGGCCCCCACCCACCCCGCCCTCCTCCAAAAGCCTTTGACCGCTGCGGGGCAGACGGGAGCCCTTGGCCCGGAGCCCACCCTCCATTTGGGGCTGGGAACATGGCAGCTCCAGGGGCCGGGCAGAGAAGCCACCAGCTGTGACCACCTGTAGATGGCAAAACCCTAACTACCCCCAAAGCTGGTTGCGGTCACCCGTCCTTATCCGTCCCTTACCCAAATCAGAATCTGTCTCAAAGTCAAGGGAAGAGAAGACACTTAAAGATGTCCACAAACAGAAAGAGTTGCACCCTCAGTGGGCCCTGACTCAGATTTGACACATGCGGGAAAGCCTGGTTCCTGGAGGCCCAGGGGTCCTCGCCCATGCCAAATTCCAGCCCCCCTCTGCTCTCCAGCAGGGCTCCCGGGCTGCCCACTTGTTGCCCAGCTACTCAGGAAATGCAAATGAGTGTTCACTTCAGCAAAACACACATAGGAAAGGCAGTGAACCACCAAAACAAACATCCCAGGGTAGCTACCGCTGACCTTGAAGGTCAGGCGTGGTGCAGACAGCACCTTCCACGGATGGTTTTCATGCTCCGGCGGGCGGGGCCACGGGGCCAGAATAACTTGAAGGGGAAAACCCTTTTCTAAAGCCTTTAAGGTGATCCTTGTTGAGCCGAGATATATTTGGAAGCTGTTCTTCACAGTCAGGCTGCTTTTGTTCTGGAAGCGTTTTCAGAGCGTTGGTTATGCTGTGGCTTGTGCCAGTCAGGCTGGGCCACAGCGGCAGGACCAGCTCTCCGGCCCCACCAATTGTGCGGGCCAAGGTGGTGTGGGAGCTCCCACTCAGTCATTAATGTTTGCCACGCTGATGGTGTGTGTGTGTGTGTGTTTAACTGAGAGGAAAGGGCTCTGGGCCCCCCAGGGTCAGAAGTGAGCAGGCACCTGACAGCACAGGTCAGCCCCGGGGCAGTTCCCACTTTGGGAGAAATTTAAAAATCCTCAAACCCGGGGTCTTCTCTGCTCCCTTTGTCACTCCTCCTCCTCGCTCCCCCAAACTTGTATTATTCTCAAAGCCTGATCCTTTCTACTGCTCCTAAAAGTTTTCACGACTCCTGAAGCTTACCCAGGACATGGTTATTGTTTCTTCAGAGTAACAAATACATAATTCTGTGCCAGGTGCTGGCCTCGTTGTAGGGCGATCTATTAAACAGACCTGGGCTCCGCTGATATTCTCGCAGGAGGCTGGCAATGACCATGGACTAGTCAGTCTCCCCCTGGGTAGTTTGGATCTCGCTAGGTCTTATACATTCAAAGCTGGGTATGTAAGTCTGGCAAGGTGGTATGTCCTACTCGCTTCTCCTTTTATTTTAAAGATTACCATTTTGATAACCTTTGGGTTTAGCATCCAAGGGTCCCTAATGGTAAACTGCTAGTTGAGAACAGAAGCGTTGGTAGAGGCATCATGTATTAGCTAAGTTCACCCCAACACCGCATTCTAGTGGAGAGTTCTCAGAAGCGGGTTACCTGTTTGGTGACTCACCTTCAGACTTTTTTTTTTTTTAAGATTTTATTTATTTATTTTATTATTTATTTGACAGTGAGAGAGAGAGCACAAGTACAGCGGAGTGGCAGGGAGACGGAGAGGGAGAAGCAGGCTCCCCACTGAGCAGAGAGCCCGATGCGGGGCTCACGCCTGAGCTGAAGGCACTTACTTAACCAAATGAGCCACGCAGGCATCCCAGACTTCCCCCCCCCTTTTTTTTTAAGATTTTATTTATTAGAGAGAGAGAGAGTGCATGAGTGGGGAGGAGGCGCAGGAGAGGGAGAAGCAGACTCCATGCTGAGCAGGGAGCCTGACTCAGGACTCGGTCCCATGATCCTGAGATCATGATCTGAGCCAAAGGCAGACACTTAACCAACCAACTTGCCCCAGACTTTTTTTTTTTTTTTTTTTAACATTTATTTATTTATTTAAGATAGTGAGTGAGCTGGAGGAGGGCAGAGGGAGAGAAAGAATCACAACCAGACTCTTGGCTGAAAGCAGATTCCGACACGGGGCTAGATCACACAACCCTGAGATCACAACCTGAGCAGAAATCCAGAGTCAGATGCTTAACGGACTGAGCTGCCCAGGCACCCCGGGTCCTTTTTTTTTCTTTAATTGAAGTAAATTGACATACAATATCATGCTAGTTTCTGGTGTGCACCATAGTGATTTGACATTTTTATACATTGTGAAATGATCCCACGATGACTGTAGTTACCATCTGTCACCGTGTTTCCAGACTTCTGAGCTCACCCACGATAGCACCTGCCTCAGCGTTCTGCCAGATGCAGCCGTCAGGAATGGGGCACCACCCCGAGCACGAGCACCTTTCGAAGGTCTGTGCCGTAGGCTTCTCACTTGCCTTGCCTTATAGAGGCCCAAGGCCTGCAGAAAGATGCATGAGGTCTGGGGCCTGGAGCCCTCAGAGCTGAGCGGGGAGACGGGAGACTCCGAGGAAAGCGGCAGCACAGGGGTGGGCCCTGCTGCCTGAGGCCGCCTGCAGACCAGAGCCCAGAAGCTCTCCAAGGCCTCATTGGAAAGGACTCTCGGTGAGCTTTGAGCCCAGCCTTGACATAGGGTGCAGCTTGGATGGGCTGAGAGTAAGGGGCCAGCGAAGGACAGAGCATGAATAGAGGCATCATGGTGGGATGGCGGTATCATGGCTTTGGGTCTGGATCCAGTTGGTTTCTGTGTGATCCTAGCAAGTTAGATAACCTCTCTGGGCTTTGTTTCTTCATGGGTTCCGTTACTAGCTCTTCTCGAAGATTACTGCGCAGTGATGTACGATGTATCTAGCAAGGAGGCCCCGCACAGCGGGTGCTCAAGAAACAGTAATCATTAGATTGTTACCGCAGGGGAAACCTGCAGTTCCAGGAGTGAGGACAGGGCCAGCTGGGCTGGCCCTGGTTCAAGGTCAGCCTTTCACTTTGTACTTACAGGCAGCTGCAGCAAACCCGCCCAGCTCCCGGCCTGCTGCCGCGCCCTGCTGCACCCAGCACAGGACCCTCCTTAAGTACACACGTGGCGGAGTCCTTGGCAAACATGCTCTTCCCAGCCTGCCCCAAGCCTCACCCCTGTTCAGGGCCATGGGGAGCCGAGAGGAATCTGGGGTATTGATGGCCCCACCCTCACCAGGACCCTTAATCTCACACCCGGCCCAGCCTCCTGGCTGGTGATGCAGCCTCAAGGCTCACCTACAGTCCACCCTCCACACCTGCATCAGCACCTGGTACTTGGGCAACCCCCCCTTGCTCTCGCTACTGCCCTCTCCAGGCACCTCCTCGGCAGTGGCCCTCTAGCCGTGGCTGCACCGTGGTAGCCTATGGGGAGCTTTTATTTTTATTTTTTTAAAGATTTTATTTTTTGGACAGAGAGAGAGAGAGAGAGACAGTGAGAGAGGGAGTACAAGCAGGAGAAGCAGGCTTCCTGCCGAGCAGGGAGCCCAATGTGGGGCTGAATCCCAGGACCCCGGGATCACGACCCAAGCCGAAGGCAGATGCTTAACAACTGAGCCACCCAGGTGCCCCTCTGGGGAGCTTTTAAAAGTCCAGATACCCAGGCCACACCCCAGCTGAATTCTATGAGTCTCCAGGAGTTAGGACCTAGCCCTCCCTTCCCCCTCCCCATCAGGAACTGGTAAAGGTCCTCAGGTGATTGCATGTGTGCAGACAAGGCTGGGACTGCTCAGGGACTCCCCATGGCCAGACCGATGTTGGGACAGGGGCTGGTGGGGAGGAGGGGCTGGCATGTGTACTAGCGTGGGTACTAAAGAGGGGCTCTGTGTTGGGGGCAGCAGGCCCTTTGCGGCTCACTGCCTGTAAGTGCAAAATGAAAGGCTGATCGTGGACCCAGACCAGCTCACTGGCCGGCTGCTGGCTTCTGGGGTGCTCAGTGTGATCCGGAGCGTGGCCATCGCCTGGGAGCTCGTCAGAAGGCGGAATCACAGGCCCAGCTGACTCAGGGTCTGTGTGTTCACTGGATCCCCAGGTGATCCCCACACATGGTCAAGTCTGAGAAGCACTGGCAACCAACCGGTATTTACTCGATGCCTCTCTGTGGTCCAAGCTCATTTCCACCTCATGGCCTCAGTGATCAGCACCCCCTCCCACAAGCAAGAAAAGGCCCACCATTCACTGAACATATCCTTACCCAGTGCCTCCCGGGAGAGAAGCTTCGTGCTTAGGGCTGGGTATCAAACATGGGTTTCCCCTGCTGTGGAACAACTCACAGGCCCATAGGTGTGATGTCAATGTCATGACTTACCAGCTGTGTGTTCCTGGGCTACTTCCTGGGTCTCTCTGATGTCCGGTTTCCTCTGTGCAGATCTGGGCTGTGGTCATGATTCAGCGAATTTCCCTATGCCAAATACCCACCTCCCACCTGGCTCTAGCACGAGCTCAAGAATGTTGCTATCGTTACCAATAACAACACCACCAGGTGACAGGGAGGCAGTGGGGTGGAGGGACACGGTGCCAGGGTCGTGCCTGCCGAGGGGAGGGGGCACCGGGAGGGATGACAGAGGGGTCGTGAGCGCTAAGGATGTCCCAGGAATCGAGGCACCGGGGAGGGGGCGGGATGTGGACAAGGCGGCCACTCCCTGCCTCCATTTCCCGGGATGAGTCGCGGGTCGGACCACTGTTAGCAGCACGAGTCTGAGCCCAGATCTCGCGCTTTTGTCCTCCGAAGCCCTGTGTGGCTCGGCGAGGCAAGACACCCAGCCGCCGGTCCAATCCCGGGCTTGGTTTGTCCGGGTCCTCTCCCGCGCCGACGCCTGGAGAGTCGGACGTGAGACCCGGCGGCGCCCCCTTCCGACGGCGCCGCGCCACTGCAGCGGGTGCCGAGCCTCCCCGAGACAGGCACGCGGAGCCTTGGCCCACCCGCTGGGGGCCCCCCGGCGTGCGCGGGGGCCCGGGGAATCGGTTTAGGGGTTTCGTGTTCCTTGGAGCGCACCACTGTTTCCTGTAATTTAATTTTCTTTCCTGAAAGCGTTGCTAATTAAATCCTTTCTCCGGCGAGGCGCCCGTCTCCTCCCCTGCTCCCCTGTTGATTAAACTACCCAGCCCGAGCGCGGCAATTCTCCGCTGGGGCTGCGGGCGCTCAGGTGGAGGGACCTCGATGGTCGCTCACCTGGCCGCTCGTTCGGCAGCGTGCCTCCTCAGGTCTTCTGGCTCCCTCTGCACCTGGACCATGCGAGCTGTCCTTGCAGCCTGAGTAAAAGCGGGCACAGCCCTTCCCCTGCTGCTGGTGACCTCTGCTGGCTGGGAATCCATCAAAGTCCACCTCACGTCATTTCACCTCCCCGGGTCCTTCCGACTCTGAATCCTACCTCTCACCGCTTTTTCTCTTAAGCACTATCCCTGCCTTCTCCCTCACTCGTCCACAGCAAACAGACTAAGCAGGTGGGCCAGCTGGCCCAGTGACTTGTGGAAGGTCACACAGCCTATGTAGGGGAGAGCTGGGACTAGGCTTTCCTGAAGCTTAGCCTCTCAGGAGTCACCAAGTCAGAAGCCTCCAGGGGCCAAAGAAGCAAGGGAAGAGTGTGGGGCAGCCCTGTGAGGGGTAAGGTCTGTGGCAAAACAGAGTGGCTTGTCCCTTTGGAGGTCATTCAAAAAATGTGCCCCATTGAAGGCCAAGCGTGTCCAATTCCTGTTTAAGTCTAAGAGTGAGTCCGGTGTGTGAGGATGGCAGTGACTTGCCCAGGGTGACAGGGACTCGGTGGCAGGACCACCGGGCACTCTGGCCTCGGTGTGGTGATCCAAGATGCCACTCCCTGGATGGGGAAAGGCAGCCCCCTGCTGGATTCTGCCCAATGAGGCCTACTTCCTGCCACTCCTCCTGCCCCATGCTGTGGAGAAGTGCCCCCCCCACCCCCGCATCCCTCCCCCTGCTCATGCAGGGTCCCTTTCCCCTGAGACTATGGGGGAGACCACACTTCCCTACTCTCTATCTGAAATCCCCTATGCAGACCACCTCTGGCCCAGTTCTTAGCTAGCTGTCAACCAGAGAAAGAAGGCAGCTCAAGCAAATCCCAGAATCTGAAAGGAGTTTGGGGGACCAATGCTATTTTTAAGGAGATATTACCGGTGGGGATTTCAGGCGTCACAAGCAGGCCAGGAAGGGGGCATTTGGGGACAGGGACTCTGGGAGGATGCCCACACAGGGGACTGCCTCCTCTCAGGAAGGCCTCACGGCCTGGTCCTCTGTGGCTTTCCCCTCAGGGTTCCAGGTCACTGTCCTGTTCCTGCCAGCAGAGCTTTATGCTAATGTTGCCCTAACTGGGGGGAGGGGCATTAACATGGGATTCCGCGTCACCAGCCATCCCTGTGGCCCCTCCCGAGGCCTCTCTTTTCCGGAATGTCACAGATGAGCTTTGGCAGATGCTTTCTGCCTTGGAGCCTGCTCCATTTCCGGGTCTTCGGAGGCCCCCCTGCCCTGGTCTCCAGTGGGTGGGTGTGGAGACGTGCCGGCTGTGCTCAGCTCCTTGGCGGTGTCTGGTCCCCTCCCGCAGGCACACTGACACCGCCTGGGGGTGGGCAGCAGCCCAGAGATAGCTCAGGCCTTTTTCCCCTGCTAGACATCGTCCTTGAGGCCCAGGGGAGGGTCCTCAGCCTGGACTGTCCACAGATATTCACGAGTAGCCTCTGGAAGAAGCTGCTTCATCCTGGGCAACTGGGCCATAATCATCGGTCTGGGCAGGCAGATACACCTCAAGGTTCTTGGGGTCCTGAAGCCACCCCGTTTTCTCTCACAGACTCACCCTGAGCAGCTATGAGCTCTCTGAAGGCAGAGGTTGTGCCTAATTCCTTTCTCTGAGCCCACCAGCGCCTCTTGAATAACAGGTGCCCCATACACAGGTTAAATGAATGAGTGGGTCAATGAATTCATGAGTGAAAACTTGACTTTTACTTGTCAGCAGGGCATTTACTGGATGTCCACATTAGTCCACAATACAAAGACAGTCTAGTGCCTGGGATAAAAGGATGAACTTGGGAGAAGATAGCCTGAGTTCGAATCCCTGCGCTGGCATTTACCAGCTGCAAGGCCAACTTATAGGACCTCTCTGGGCCTCACTGTCTTTACCCGGAACATAGGGGTAATGAATAAAGCTTGCCTGCAGGGGTTGCAATGAAAATAGTTACTATAGGTAAAGGGTGTATGACAAGGGCCTAGCACATAGTGAATTCTCAGTAAATGTTGGTCATTATTACTTATAATTACTCACGCATCAGCCATAGTGTCAGGGCTCTATATTGTCTGCTAGGTACTGGGGGAAACCAGAGGACTTCACCATTGCCATTCCCGCTCTCCAAGTTTCAGCTGGGAGGCAAAACCCATACCTGAGGGAAGATTTCCCTGGGGGCTGGACCAGTCAGAGCTAATGCGAAGAGGCCTGAGGCGGCCACTAGGTGGCGGTGTAGAGAGAGGGCGTTGCTGTGGGCCAGGAAGGGAACATAGGCCTCTCCTGTGGGGTGAGAACCTGTACATGGGGGAAAGCCCACCCCTCTGTGTGAGCCCTGGTATTCATCTTGGTAGAAACAGCTTCCTTCTAAACCACTTCCAAAGTTGTATGGGAAGGAAAGAGGGATGGGGAGCTCTTCCCAGAGGCTTTTATTTGAGCCCAAGGGTCCCTGATGTTTCCAGTTGAGCTCTCCAACGGCTTTAAACTGAACTCCTGGGAAATGAAGGTGACCCTCTGCCTTTGGTCTCCAACCCGGAGGACCCTGCTGATCACTAGAAAAACTAGACATCAGTTTGTGCTCGACTCTTCCAAGCAGGACAACCTGTAAAGGGATCAAAGGGAAGAGGCAGGTCTGCGGGGAACATGGCTTGAGGACGAACCTCTTCTCCAACTGTGATGGCAGCATGCTTACTCCAGCCCCCGTTACTCCTAAATGGAGACTCACAATTCCCAGGAGTCATGTGGCATCCCTGCCCCTGCACAGTCCCTCGTACCCCCACCCCCACCTATGGCCCTGCTTTCCTGTCTGGCAACTCGTATTCATCCTGTATGACCCTGACGTTGCCCCCTCTGGGAAGTCTTCCAGGCTGCCCACCAAGTGAGTGCTCTTCTTCTGCAGTACCCTGTCCTTCTCCCTCATAACTGTCTGCAATTGGTCCTCTTCCCTGTGAGCGTCCCGAGGTCAGGTAATAGGTCTCATTCATCTTTGTATTCCTGGTTCCTGGCATCATGCCTGGCATAGAGTGGGCATCAATGAATGTCTGATGGAGGTGCTGGGCCAGCACCACCCACAGAGAGAAGAATGAAGACAGAAACAGAAATCAACATCAGGAGCAATGGAGCTACCCCAGACCCCCCCACCCCATTAACAGACTCACTCTGGTTGGCGACCAGGTCCAAGGTTCGGCCTCATTTCTAAACCATCTCGGATAAGGCAGGAGCCATGTATCCCAGCTCCCTGCCCAGCCCCTCCTTTTCTCCCCAGCAGGAGGAGTTGCCTCCCCAGCATCCTGGAGAGCATACCAGAGGATGAGGGGAGTAATGAGGTCAGTTGCAGGATACTGTACTGTGGTTTGCGTGCATGGAGTGACAAGGACATGGAGTGACAAGGACAGCCATGTTCCTGGGAAAGGAGACTAGCTAAAAGATGTCTGCTGAGACCTACAGACTGGCTTCTTCATTAGAGCAGGTGGAGACTCAGGTCTCCTCAAGGACTTGTGACCTCTATTGCCACAGGCTGATGGTTTCTCCCAGCTTTGGCAGCCAGGAGGCCATGCTGCATGGCACAATGTACAGATTGCCCCGAATCTCTTCTTCCAACACGAGGTTACAGAGTGGTTAGTTAAGAGGGATAACATCACCAACCAATGGGCCATGGACAGAGGAGAGTGATCCTGGTTACCCTGAACCCCAGGGTCATGATCTTCTCCCCACTCCAGTGCTCCTGGTGGCCTTTCCTTTGAGGTCACCTTGACCATCCTATCTCAACCTTCAGGATCCTCTCGGGTCTTCTCCCCCTGGACCCCTCCAAGTCAAGCTCCATGTCTGTGCAATGGCTCTGACACTTCCTTTTGTCACCAGCCCACAGCCAGTATTCGCACCCAAACCCTGGTTATGTCACCCTCAGCTCATGACAATACCTCCTCTCGGGTGCTCCCCCCTTCCAGCCTACCCACCAAAGCCCCACTTTCTGAAATCCGGCTCTAATCATGTAGCTTCCTTGTTCACAAACTTCAATGGTTACCCTATCGACTTCACTCCAGATCTCTTAATTTGGCATTCAAGGCCCCATTCTGCTCAGGTGCCAGCTCCTAGATTTAACTCCCTCTGCCTCTCTGTGCTGTCCCCTATGCTCACCATCCCGTGATCACTCCAAGGTTCCAGGCCTGTTCCCTTTTCCTGGAAAGCCCCCATTGTCCATCTCCACCTGCTTAAGTCTCATCCACCTCTCCAGGCTCTGCAGTTCACATGGAAACTCCCTGGACCCTACAGCTAGGACGGGCTCTCTTCCTCCTCTGGGCTCTCCCAGGAATCTCTCCAGGATGTGAACCCCTGGTGGACAGCATTGTCTCATCTCATGTCTCATCTGTCTTCTAGCCCCACAATGTGCACAGAACAGAAGAGATGTGGAGTGAGCAAATGAGCACAAAATCTAAGCATTCATTTGCTCAATATTTACTGAGCACCTACTATGTGCCTCGCCCCTGCTTGGCATTCAGGATACAATGGTGAAAAGGCAAGAGTGTCTGCCCTGTGGAGTGTAGACAGCCCATGCTCTAGAATGTGCTGAAGATTAGCCACACCTCCATTCATCCCCCACGCCCTCGCCCAGTATACCTGGGGTCTGCCTTCTTCGTTGCTCATTGGCATGTGTACAGGGAATGCAGACCCATATACGATACTGGCCTTGGCTGAAGGTTCTTCACCAGCCCAAGTGGAACTAGCACTTTGTAGTTATGTCATGCTTATCTTTAGGATGTGTCAGATGTCATGCTCATGCACCTGCTCAAGGACCACTCTCTCCCTGCAGGGCCCAACCCCCTCGCAGCTGCCCTGAGGACTGGGTAGCCTGAAGTCTCAGAGAGGTCAGGGAGCCTGGCTGATCCTCAAGGATGGTCAGCTCTGGCTGTGATGGAGAACCAGGTGGCTTCTCCGCTTCATTCTCTCCCCACCTGTTCTCTGACATGGGAAGGGGTGGGAGAGGAAGAAAAGTGGAAGGAAGTGGAGGAAGGTTCTCAAGTTAGACATGCTACCCCTGGTCCCCATGGCTCCACAGATCCCAGCATGTAGACCTGCTACCAGTCCCGGGGTAGTACACATTTACCGACCACACAACACAACCCTGCTCATTCACAAAGGACACTGGCTGATGGGCTGGAGTAGGATCCCGGGGTTCCATGCAAATAACAGGCATGGCCCTTTTCATCACTGGATTCTGAGGTGAGCCAGGGGCTCGAGGGGAGGCATGGGAGCAGCTGGGGCAGGGGGATGGGGTTTACTGGGGGAGTCTGGACAATGGCTATTTACCTACTAGAACAGAAGTATTTGTAATACTTAGCTTAAGTATTTCAACAGCTATTATGACTGCGTAGGTGCATTCTAGCCTTGCCAGCCCTGCTACCAACCACAGCGCCCGTGCGATCACATCAAATCCAAGTTAACACCACATATTTTATTGATGTTCTTCATCAACAATACAGGGCCATGTGTACAAATGCTACTCCAGTCCCACTCCTGGCAACCTCCCCACATCACCACCCACTGACCAGTCTGCCAGGAGTCAAACCCTGCAGGTCTCCCTTTTATTTCCTCTCCCCACATCAAGCCTCACAGTGCTGAGCCTCCAGGAGGCTGGGAATGGCATGGCTAGCTTCCGAGCTTGAGCTCTGGGGTTGGGAGAGAGCCAAGGCCTGGATTGCCCAGGGCCTCTCTTTCTGCCCCTTCCACTCCCACTGCTGAGGTATGAACAAAATTGAGGGTGAAGATGATCCCCAGTGACTTCCAGCCCGCCAACCTGGGCTCCTCTTCAGCCTTCTCTGCAAATATCCTTCCCTTCCAAGGGATCTGCCCGGCTGACAACAAAATGGCAGAAAAACCATTTTTCAAGGGGTGGGAGTCAGTGCAAGGGGCCAGTGACAAGATGCCCCTGATGGCAGAGATCTTGTTTTCTTGTTCATCATTGTTTGTTTGTTTCAAGTTTTTATTTGAATTGCAGTTAGTTAACATACAATGTAATATTAGTTTCAGGAGTAGAATTTAGTGATTCATCACTTACATGTAACACCCAGTGCTCATCACAACAAGTGTGTCTTGTTCATCATCGTATGCCAGTGCCCGGAAGAGACTTGGCACATCGTTGGCACTCAGTAAATATATGTACGAATGAATGAATGAATGAATGAATGAATGAATACAGAAGGGAGTGTCAGCCAGGGGTGCCATTTCTACATTAGCCCTATAGAGGGCGTGAAGGCAGGACCAAGGTAAAGTCCTCCTGAACTCTGCTCAAGAACTCAGGGTGTTGTGTGGCAACGCTTGAGGTCGCTGTGGACACTGTAGGGTGTGGGCTTCAGCCCTGCAGTCTGCATGAATGGCAGACTGGCCTTGGGATTCAGTCAGAAGGGGCACTTGTGCCGTCCAAACTTCCAAATATGTCCCAGAGATTTGACCCTCTGGGTCCCAGAACACACAGCTGTGCCCCCATGCAGAGCCAATTAGATAAGCAGGACTGGTTTCACAACTACACCCCTATATTCTGGTCTCCCCCATTCCTGAGTTTCAACTCTCCCTATCTCACCTCTCAGAGCACAGCATGACCTTCCAGCTCCCTCACCACTGCCCCCACCTGCCCCTGACACTGCTCCATCTCCCTTTCCTCAATGCCAACCTCCCTCAACTAGCATCAGTACCCAGGTCATCCTGTCTCTCCAGAGACTCCCTCCTTGGTAGCTGGGTAGGGTCCTGGAAGTTTGCATTATGATTTTCAGACCCCTCCATGCCAGCTCCCCGCTTCATGAAAGCAAATAATTCACAGGCATCTCTATAGTTCTTGCCTCTGGACCAGCAATCACAAAGAGGATGCTAGAATCTTGGGGGTGGGAAAGGATCTTCCCTCTCCTGACCTGTGCAGAAATTTTTTCCATGGCATGCCTGCCAGATGACTGACCAGTCCCTGCTGGAACACCTCCATGGGGCACTCTACTTCCCCAGGAAGCTGTTCAAACACTGAACAGCTTTAGCTGCTAGAACATCCTTCAGAAATGAACCCATTGGTCCCCTCATTCTCATTCCCCAAATATCCCAGTGCCCAACCTGTGTGTGACCTCTCTCCTCCACTCCCCTAAGCATTCTCTATTTCACAACAAACCTCCTCACCATCTCTCCCCCACCACATGCACACACATACACGCCCCCTTCTGTATGGTTATGCAGTCACATGCTTCTCTCATTTGTCAGTATTTCTCCTTTCCTTCTTCCTTCTTCCTTGCCTCCCCAGCACCTAGCAAAGACCCAGAGGCTGGAGATCAAGGTGGGAAAACCTGGAAGAGTGCCAGGGAAAGGAAGCATCCAGGCAGGTCCCAGACTGGATTGGGGTGGCCAGCTGGGGCAGGCTGGACAGGGGACAGCACCTGGAAATCCCTGGTCATTAGCTGCTGCCTCCCAGAGAAAGGGCCGTGCAGCTTGGGGATAGGACAGTAAGCTACTGAGTTTCCCTTCCACTGCTTACAATTCCACAGAGAGGATAACACGCCCCTCCTTTCCCAACCTCACAAGCAATTGGCAGAGCCAACTTGGCTACCTCTTACACATGGTAATTTTAAACATTTTTGCCAGCCTCTGGGTCCTGGGGAGAATCATACCATGAGCAAGAATCCATTCTCCACCCCCAACGTGGATCTGAGAAGGAAAGTTCTAGCTGATAGCAGTGATGACATGAGACATGAGAGAGTGGATGAACAAGGCAGAGCGGGAGGGCAGGGGCTCCAAGGGGAAGAAGCAAAAGCAGAGGCCTCCTAACAGTTGGCTGGCTCCTAGGAGTGACCATTTTTCCTTCTTGCCACGATCCGTTGGGCAACACAGTTCTCTGTAGGTCACAGACCAGGGGTGGATGCTAGGATCTTGCCAGCTCAAGGTTGTATTGCGTCAAGGGTGGAGACAAGAGTGTCATGGTCTTACGTTCAGGGAGAGTCAAGACACACACAGAGAAATGATGGGAATGCCTGCTACTTGTCACGCTGCTTGGAGCTCTCACCTCCGACATTGAACATGGGGACCAGCAGGCCCAGCAGCCACCTCTTCCCGAAGACCTCCTGTAAGTTCTTGCGCCAGGGCCGGGCCCTCACCGCCACCCCCTTCCGCACCTGGTGACGGGTCTGCCCCCGGAGGATCAACAGCAGCTGATGGCAGCAGAAGCCTGCGCAGGCCAGGCCGATGGCAAACCAGAGGTAGAGCATGAGGATGACGAACATTTCAGAACCGAGGACAGCTCCTGCAGGGGGGGCGGGGAAACACCAAACTCGATTTACACCCAGGCCACGTACTGAAAAGCAATCCATGCAGGCGCTTTCCGCTAGGGAGAGAGGGAGAGTAATGAGACTGAAGCTATATTTTGTAGCAATCTCAGGGCTGCTGCATCGAGGGAGAGCAAGGATGAACTAGTTGACCTAACTTTTTCTTAGTGACAATGGCTCCTGAGGGTAGAGGGGAGACCTGGGGATGTGGGGCAGAAGAAAAGGAAGCTTCCTGGGCAGTGCCTGGATGCTAACATTTCCTTGGAGTCAAAGACCCCGTCTCTCTCTGCCTTCTCTTTGCATCTGGGATCAGGGAGAAGATGTTTCACAGGGGGTGAGGGGGGTGAGCTGGGGATGCTAGAGAGGGAGCTGGCTCCTGGGCAGTTGCCTTGACCGCAATGCCACCTTCCTATGGAGCTGGGAGCACTGGCTGGGAGGACTCCCGAAAGTGACAGCATGATGGAGAACAGGGTCTAGTCATCAAGAAGAATAAATCACAAGCACCAAGGGCAGTGCAAAGCACTGACTTAGAGAATAATTCAGTCATTAGTGTTAACAAGAGGACAGCATAGCCACTAGAGCAGTTGGCTAGAGCTGTCCTGTCAGCCTTAGCCTTGCTAAGGCTGGAAGAGGCCCCCAAGGTCATCAGTCAAGCTTCCTGCCTTGGACAGGAACTCTCAAACCGCTCCAAACTAGCACTCTCTATTATAGGTCTTAAACACCCACTGAGTAAGAGATCTCACATTCTTGTTCAGATCTGGGATGGTCAGTCCATGCTAGCTTGAATCTCCCAGCTCTGTGGTCTTGTACAAGTTTCTTAATCTCTCTGAGTTGTGGTTTGCTCATCTGTAAAATGGGTATAATAATAATGATCCCATAAGATCTCAGTAACCTCGCACGATTCAGGGAAATGGTGTACAAAGTGACTAGCATTGTGGTTCACACTCAGTGCAGTGCTCCCTGCTGAGGGCCATTCACAGATGAGGAGACTAGATCCAAGAAGGGCTCACATTTAACTCTTAAGACCATCAAGTTTCCTCCTTCTTTCCAGGGCTTGGAGTCCCGGATGGGCTGCAGGCTTGAAAGCCATGGTGGAGACACCTAGCTTGACTTGTCCAGCAGCTAAGACAGTGGGTCCAGGAGAGAACTCAAAAACCCTCCTCAGCCCCTCACTCCCGGCAGGGCAAGCCCACCACCACCCTTTCCTTTTTTTTCTTTCTTTCAAGATTTTATTTATGACAGAGAGAGATAGCGAGAGAGGGAACATAAGCACGGGGGAGCAGGAGAGGGAGAAGCAGGTCCCCCACTTAGCAGGGAGCCCAATATGGGGCTCAATCCCAGGATGCTGGGATCATGACCTGAGCCAAAGGCAGACACCTGATGACTGAGCCACCCAGGTGCCCCCCCCACCCACTTCCAATGAGATGAATGTACCCACTCCAGGGACCCCACCTTACAGCCTCCTCAGCCTCTGCAATGTCAACCATATCCTTCTCCAGCATCCCCTGTCTCTGGCCCACGTCTTCCCTGGTCTCCTCAGTCCACAGATTCCAGACCCCTAAGGGCTGGGCTTTTAAAACTTGTCCAGTCTGAGCCCCAGTGGACTCAGCAGCCAGGAGGCCATGGGCCGGATTCAGATTTGCTCATTAGCAGCCTCCTCTCGCCATCCGTTCTGGGAGCTTTGATAGCAGTAGCTCCTCTCGAAGTTGGAGACAAATAATCCCAGCTACCCAGGGGATAGAAAGCTTACTCCAGCCAACATGTGAAGCAGCCCCTCAGCTGGCGTGGAGGCAGCAGAGGGACAGGACTTAGACAGGCTGTTCCATCCCTCTGACCCACTTCTTCCTTGTCAGCACAGGTTAGCTCAGGCAGCCACGTGTAGGATGAAGGATCCTGGGCCCATGGTGCCCTTTGGGCTCCAGGAATGCTGACGGGCACAGATGGCCCTCGAGCTGGGATGTGAGAACATCAGAGCTGTCAAATGCCTGGCCTGCCTTGCAACTCAGCCGCAGGGATAAGCCTGGGCTGACGGAAGCTGTTCTCCATAGGCTTTTTTCTGGCACTAAATCAAGACATGTGGAAAAGACCTCATGGCCTTTTCCTGGCCCCTTGCACCAGCTACAAAAGGCTATTCTGGGGACTTGCTTTCTCTTGAAGTGTTTGAAGTTGCTCAGCCTGGCTGCCTCAGCTCCTCTGAATTATTTAATAATAGTTCTGCTTCTTTTAGAAAATCACAGAATTTTCCTCAAGGGCCTGAACGGTCAAACGGTCCAATCTTTCCACCCCTCCTTCCTACCAAGCATCTATGACACCTTTGACAGATTGTCACCTAGCATATTTAATAGACGTTGAGGGACAAGAAGCTCTCTCCCTCCCAAAGTGGCTCATTCATCAAGCAGCAGCTGCAGAGGCAGCTCCAGATAGGCCGCGCGGTGCCCTGGTCAGCTCCAGGGGCTGGCAGCCCTGAGATTAAGTCTTGGGTTGGAGTCACACCAGTTTTATAGTTTAGAAGTGGTTTAACCTTGCTGAGCCTTGGGTTCCCGGGCCTTTAAAATGAATATGAGACTACTTACCTCTTGGACTTATGGGGATTGAATGAAGTGAAACCTGCATGGTGGGTAGCACATAATAGGCGCTCAGCAAATGTTAGTTCCTTTTCTCCTGGGCTTTCTGGTGGCACCCGCCATACTGGCACACTTAGCCAAATGCCATGACACAGGTCAGACAGTGACGTCTCCATTTCCCAGATGAGATGAATGAGACTCAGAGAGGTGACACAACTTATACCAATCCCCTGAAGCCCAAAGAAAGTACTATTTCCAAAATCAGACTGGCCAGTCTCCCACCTCAGCCTGAGCTGTGGGCGTGCACTCACAGCCTTGCTGTGCTCTGGGGGCAGGCCTGACTCGGGGCAGCACCACAGCCGAGGACAGCTCCATCTATGAACGCACTTTCGCCTTCCTGCTCCCTCCTGTCCACCAGCTCCACCTCCTCCACCCAGCAGAAAAGAGAGAGTGTGTCTGCGAGTGTTTGGATTGAGAATAGGGGGAGAGGAGATAGGAAAGGAGAAGCTGAAGGAGTGAGGTGTGAATGTGGGCAGGGAGTGAGGAGTCAGGTCAGCAGAGGAGGAAGATGGATGGGGTGGGAGAGTTGGTGATTAGAAATCTTGGCCTCCTTTTCTCCGTGGGGATGGGGAGAAGGCAAAAGGGGGTGGGACTCATGCTTCTGCTGCAACAGAGATCTGAGCCCCAAGGTAGGCGCTGACTGGCTCTCTTCTCCCCCCAGATCAAAGCAAGAGCCCCTCTTCCTTTCTATCCTGTCTCCCAAACCTAGCACATATGGACAGGCCTCAAGCCCAGGCTTATCTCAAATCAAGCCATTTCAAGATCCCCCCTTTGGAACCATTCATTTTGATGTGATGAAGCTACTTGGAAAAGAAGTGTAATCAGGCTCTCTGGCTCTCCTTATCCCTCCACCTGCCTGTGCTCACACTCCACCCTCTAGCCCGCCCACCCACCCTCCCCCGGCCTGGTTATTTTGGGCCCAGCAGACTCCTGTGCCCATGCCAGGATCCAGAAGGCCCAGAGCTCTGAATTTTGGGCCGAACTCAGTCCTCAGACCTTAAGGCGCCCCTACAGCTGGGGCCTTCGTGGACCTCTGAGTTCCGCTGTCTGATGGAGCAACAGCTCTATTCCTGTGAAGGACTGGGCTGCAGCCCCAACAAAGACCAAAATGATGGCTTCCCCCAGAGTGGTGCACAACTTTTGTGAATGGCCAGCCCATGCACATCAAGACAATCTTAGGCTCTCAGTGGAAGTACCTGCAAGGTCTTTCTTTGTCCCTAAAAGGTCACTCGATGAAAAAACATGCTGCATTCCTTGTGCTGCTGGGGGCTGTTTCAAGACTTGGGGGGGTGGGGCAGAGGCTGGTGGTCAGGAGTGGTAAGATCCTGGACAATCCATTTAATCCCATCTGAGCCTCAGTGTCTTCATCTGAGAGATGGAAATAACAATCCCACTCGTGCACACGCACACAGGCATGCACACTACCAACTTTAAGAACCAAGTGAGGTGACGTCAAAGGCCAGGGTAGGGATGAAATGGAAGGAAGTGAGGTAGGGATAAATTTCAAGGCCAGGTAAAGTGGTAAGAACTGCCACCAGGAGCCAGATCCCTCTAGGCCAGGAACCAAGGAGCTCTCCCTGTCCCCACTGCGTGCACAGCTGAGTGCCAGTGGGAAGGGCCACATGCCTGGCTCCTGCAAGTGTGAGAGCCTCCCTGGAGGGTCAAATCCAACACCAGTCCCACAGCTCTGTGATGTGAAAATGGATCCGTTAAACAGGGCTGCATCTTCAACCAGGGTGCTCTCTGCTCTGTCTGCAGGCTAGAGAGCAGCCTGGTGGGGACAAACACAGTGGGCAGGACAGAAGGGCTTAGCTTCCTGCTGGGGCTGGCCTGGCACCCTGGTCAGTCTTACTGTGGTTGGTTGGCAAGAACTTTGGAGGACAAAAATCCTTGGGGGAATGTGTGGGCAGGACTGGAGTCCAAGCGGAGGGAGATCATAGCGCGGGTGTACCTCAGAAGCTGCATGGAGGGGTGGTCAGCACCCAGTCCCGCCTGGCACAGAGCAGGGGTATCGTCTAGAGCCTCAGGAAATTCTATGCGCAGATGGTTCCCGGCAAGCAAGGAGGAGATGATGAATGAGGATGGGGAGTGGAGAGGGAGATGGCCAGGAAAAATACAGCATGCCCAGTTAACTTGAATTTCAGAGAGATAGCAGAATTTTTACCTATTTTTTTTATTTTTTAAAAAGATTATTTATTTTAGAGAGAGCACTCTGGATGGGGGCCGGTGGCAGAGGGAGAGGATCATCGAGGCTGTGCGCGGAGCAGGAAGCGGGGCTCGATCTCACCACCCTGAGATCATGACCTGAGCCAAACCAAGAGCCTGCGGCTTAACCTGTGGAGCCACCCAGGTGCCTCGATAACAGAATTTTTAAAATTTAAGTATGCCCCGTGCAATATTTAGGACATACTAAAAAGGTATGCATTGTTTATCTGGCCTTACAATTTAACTGGGCATTCTATATTTTTATTTGCTAAATCTGGCAAACTTGGGATGGGGTGGAAGGTCCTCATTGTAGGGCCCAACCTGCCGGCCAAGGCCACTCACCAGAGAAGAACTGGCTGATGGAGGTGGGAAGGAGAGTGAGGAAGGCCAGGGGGTGGGCGAAGGAGGTGGAAAGGGCCGCGGAGATGTAGGCCACGCCAGCCACCATGGAGTAGAGGCAGGCAAGGGAGGTGTAGAGGCAGAACAGGACGAAGTTGCGCATGTTCCTGCCGCCGATGCAGTTGCCCGTGAAGAAACAGTGATGGTCGTGCCTCAGGGTGACTCTGGCGCACACTCGGCAGAAGTGGGTGCTGGGCGGGGGGCACAGGGCCCTCCTGGCCGAGGGCCCCTGGCAGGCGTCCAGGTCGTCGGGGGAGTTCTGGATGACCAGGACGTAATTGCCCAGGGCATTGGTGGAGAGGAACAGGAAGAGAGCCCCGTGGAGCAGCTCGGGAGGGAAGAGCCGGGCGGTGGCGGGGTCCTGGCGCATGCTGGGCAGGAAAAGGAAGAGCTGCAGCGCGAAGGTCACCAGGGAGATGCACAGGAAGTAGGCGGGGGCCACCACGTTGAGCAGCCTCAGGGCCAGCATCCTCGATTACATTCCTAAGGGGCCCGGGGTGAGAGGAAGACTCACTGCTGTGTCCGACCGGCGTCGTCCACCAGTCCCACCCCACCCAAATCCAAGCTCCCCGTCCCTGTCCCTTAGATCACCCCTCCTCTCTTCCCTAAACCAAGCAGGTGTGAGACCTCGAACAGAAACGGCCTCTGGGGGTCAGGCCCTACTTCCAGGTGCCTGCTCCCTCAGTTTCTGAGAGACCTCGACCTTGAGACTCTGGAGCCCTGGGGTCAAGCCCAAGGAGGGCAAGGGCAGGGCTTACTGGCTGTTTGGAGGGGATGAGGACCCCGGGGCTAGGGCTCCGCCCCTTTATGGCAGTGGAAAGGAGCTCAGGTTTGGGATTTCTCCTCCAGACCCCCTTGGAGGAGAAAGCAAAGAATTTGGGTGGGCCAGAGACAAATGACCTACTGGAAGTCCTGCTTCACCTTCTTTTCTCTGACCCTCCAACCCACCCCCACCCAATCTTGGGCAATACTCAGGGACCACACCCATAACCCAAGGCTCTTTGGAAGTCTGTGTGCTTGTAGGTCCGTGATTTGCAAGTGTGTGTGGTGGGGAGTGTGTGTGTGTGTGTGTGTGTGTGTGTGTGTGTGTGTGTGTGGTGGTGGGGTGTTCCCTGTGTATGACTCTACATGTAATCTGTGTGCGCCTGGTATCTGTGTTTGTGTATGTATATATTTGTGTATCACACACGCAGCCGCTGACACCTGGCTTTAAAAGCAATTAATTAAAACAATCAGTACATTCACACCGGCGCCCAGCCACCGGGTAAGGTAAGGGGGTGCAGCTGGATACCTGTATCAGCCGGTCCTGGTCGACCCCTCTCTCCATCGCTGGCTGCCCTGGCTATTTCTTGGCAAAGATCGTTTTCATTTGAAGCGACGAAATTAAAATCCCCCCTTCGTGCCCTCCCCCCATCCTCCTGGAGCGAGAAACCCAAACAACCCCGATGGCGCCGAAACCCTTTCGATGCCAACAAGCCCGCCCTGCGCGAGGGAGCGGATGCTTGCCAGCCTTTCGGCGGATCTACCCTCGCCGCCAAGCACCCCCGCCGCATCCCCACTCTACCCTGCCCCCCAAAGCCCTGGTTCCTGACCAGCTTCGGAAGGCACCGGGAAATAGGATTCCTGGCGCCCGAAAGAACTTTTCGAGGGGCTAAGGAGTCGGCGAGCCCTAGGCGCAAGAAAAGTTCTGGGAAGGCGGCTGCACCCAGGATGGGCGAGTGCCACGAGGCCTCGGTCCAGGCTGTCCCGTCCGGATTGGGCGACTGATCACCTTGGAGTCCCCTTTGCCGTTGCCAGTGCCCCTGCGGACCTGCGGCAGCCATGGGGAGCACGAGCCTCTCTCCACCGCGGGGGCTCAGCCCAGAGCACGCCCGGGGATGGTCGCTGGGGGCTCCGCGCCGCCCCCGACCGGGCGCTCCCGGGGGCTGCGGCAGTGCTGCCCACCCCAGAGAGCCCCCGAAGCCGGTCTCGGGCGAAGCAAGTGTCTTCCCCACGCCGGTCGCCAGGGGGGCGCGGGAGCAGCCTTCAGAAGCGCCGCGGCGCCTGGAAGGCGGACAGGGGCTGGGGGAGCTAGGGGCGCTCGGCGGGCGGGCGGCCGCAGCCCCCCGGCCCCGCACCTGACCGCGGACCCCGCCCGGGCGGCCCGAGGGCGTGAGGAGCCGTCCGCACGTTACCAGCGGCGGCATCGCGGGCGGCGGAGGGCGGCACGCCGGGAGCCTTAGCGAGGCTGGCGGCGCGGGTGACCGCCGGCTCCTCCGCCACCGCCTCCTGGACGCCGGGGAAGCCGCCCCCCGCGCCGCCGCCGCTGCCGCCGCACCGCCGCAGAGGGGTGGGGAAACGAACTCACCGAGCTCGGGTCGCGGACAAGAGGAGCCCTGGACGACGGCTCTCGCCCTCCCCGAGGCTGCAAAGTTGTGGGCTCGGCCCCACTGGCTCACAGCCTCCTCACGCTTCGCTTCGGGGGACTGGGCAGGTAGCGGGGATGTGGGGAGGAGGGAGCGGGCAGCTGCCTTCCTCCCACTTGGGCGCCAGCGAGTGGGGGCCAGGAGGCGGCGGGGATGGCAGCTGGGCACCCCTCAACCCTGCCACCCCTCCCTCCCCTCCTGGGGGCGGCGCTCTGGCCACCCCTCTCAGCATCGTGGACTTGCCCCCCCCCCTTTTCCCTGGAGCCGGCTGGGGCGCCCTGCCTGACTTCAGCCGCCGATTCCAACTGGGGAATCTGGATTCAGCGCTGATGTGAATGTCCTAGCCATCCTCTGCTCCCTCCCTCCCTGCTGTGGCTGACACCCTCGCAGCTCCCCACTCTCTCGGAAGGAGAGAAGCCTGGGGGGTTGAGAGCTCAGCTTGCCTGGGGCAACACCCATAAAGATCAAGGACGTTATGCACACTGGGGTTGAGACCCCCCCAACTCTAGAACCTGTGTGCCTGGGTCTCAGTGTCCGCCATTCACTGCTGTGTGATCTTCAGATTCGACTTTTTCATCTGTAAGACAGATGTAAGAAGTATATGATTATATATGTAAAGCCCTGAGACAGGGCCTGCCCATGGTAAGCACTAATTAGTTCATAATTATTGACACTATTTACTGGGCTCTTGTACGTACCAGGCACTGTGCTAAGCCTTTAGCGTAAGACAGCTTTGTTAACCCTCTCAGCCAAAGTTCAGTCATCCCCATTGTATGGGATGAGGAGGTTGAGGCACAGAGAACCTAAGTCACAGGGCCAAGGTCATCCAACCGTAAAGTGACAGAGCCTGGATTTGAACTAATGCACAGGCTTTCAGCCTCTATGCGAGCCCAGTCACCCTGAGACCCAGGGGGAGCTCTGATTTGGGAGAAGGGAGGATAGCAGAAGAATGTATGTGTGTAGGTATGTATATATTTAAGATTTTATTTATTTACTTGACGGAGAGAGAGCGAGCATCAGTACAAGCATGGGGAGCAGCTAGCAGAGGGAAAGGGAGAAGCAGGCTCCTCGATGAGCAGGGAGCCCAATGCAGGGTTCAATCCTAGGACCCTGGGATCATGACCCAAGCCAAAGGCAGATGCTTAACCAAGTCACCCAGGTGCCCCCCAGCGGAAGAATTGATCCAGACCCAGAGCTTGAACCAGGAGTTCCCACTTGGAGCCCCACCCCCACTTCCTTGTTCCAGTCTTTCCCCTTCCTGACTCCACTATTCTGAGATGGGTACTGAGGCCCACTAAGATGACGGGGACACTTGGCCAGTGTGTGTCAGTGGGGATGGGGACAGAGCAGAGAAAGCTTTAGAGACATTACAGGAATGATGGTGCCACCACTGCCTCAGTTTCCTGGGCCGTCATAGCTCACTCATGCAGCCTATCCCACTCCTCTGGGTGAAGGCTAACATAATAGATAAATGTCTATTGCTTTCTCACATGGCTGATTAAAAACAAAGGCAACCCCTTAACATGAGGACCATAGGCTTAGCAGCTCAGCCTATAGTTTGAACCATCAGACGCTGTTTTCTTGGTATTTGATTACATCAGTGTATGCCAAAATAAAAAGGAAGCTGGGGAAGCTTTCCATGTTCTCGAAGGGTCTTCTATGTAAGCAAAAGATTCTGAGAATCTTGGATTCTGAGAATTTGATGGCTCTGTGTCTCCGGTGGCTCCAGGGCAAACACAGGGACGCTCAAATGGCCTTTTTTCCTGTAGAGCTGCTTTGTGTCAAGACCATGGCTGTCTGGGCCCTCTTCAGTAAGTTCCACCAGCCTCCAGCACTGGCTGGGGAGGAAGGGAGCCTGGAGTGCTTGATTTGGGCTCTATTGATTGAAGATCTCCATTCCCTAAATACCTTGAGAGTCGGGCAGTATTTCTAATTTTATTTTGCATATGGGTGTGTGGTGGGAAGGTGTGCGACTGGATGTGTGTGTGTGTGTGTGTGTGTGTGTGTGTAGGGTGAGAGAGAGAAGCTAAATGAACGTGGGAAGATGGCAGTGGGGGAAGGGAGTATTCAGGCAGGAAAGAGTCTGGCTGTGGAAATGCAAATGGACAAGAACAATCACTTACTTAGAGTCTAGCGACAGGAAGGGACATTAAAGCTTCAGAGCTAGAGCTAGTGTTTCCTCAGTGCCCTCCACCCCCCACTTAGCGAACTGAGTAAGAGGAAGTGCAGCCAAATGTTATTTTGTTTTTCTAAAATTGGTGCTTATCCCTGACGAAATCAATTGGGAGTTGATTTAAAAACTTCACCCCGATGATTCTAGACCCTTCAGAATTCAGCAGACTGAGAATGAACACTTCATTGCTTCTTACCAGCTGTGGGACCTGGAGGAGGTCACTTAACTTCTCCGCCCTCAGTCTTCTCACCCCTAAAATGGGATGAAGATGTTACCTCTCGGTGAGAATGATCAAACAGGATAATGTAATTTAAGCCCCTCTGTCCTGGCAGAAGATGGGACAGTGTTAACTTCTTCTTCCTCCTAGCTCACTCCAGGGCCCTTATCTTTACCCCACAAGAATATCTTGCCTTTCCAGCTGAAGGGAGAGCTCCTGGTGTATGTTGGAAATATTTTAGGGTCTCTTCCATACCTCCTCACAGGATGATTCGCCCAGCAGACTCACTGAGTACAAGCGTATTAACCAATGAGTTGATACTGGCCTCTTTCTGAGAGAAAAAGCAATGTCCCAAGGTCTTTGGAATGTCTGATTAAGAGCATAGTCACCACTGATCGTGCATCTTGCCACGACCCACCCCAGCTACAGTCACATCCTCCATAAACAGCATCAGAAAATAATTTAGAAACTACACTCCCCACAGCCCTTGTCACATATTCATATAGTTAAGCGATATTGTACCTGCAGGCAGTCCCAAGGGGGCAGCAACACAGGCAGGCCCCTGATTGCCACAGAGTACTTTCCTAGAAATACGCACCATAAATCTTGCTGTTTGCTGCTATTATTTGAATAAACCCAATTCCCTCCCAAGCGGCAATCTTTCCATTTTGCCTCAAAATATTGTGTACTAAGAGAGGAACTCTGTGCAGCTAACAGCTTCTCCCTTGGGTGGGGAACCACCCCCCACCCCACATGTCTATCTGGCCCTACAACTCCCAGCTGTTTAGGATGGAGAACATTCCAAAATGCAAGGGGCCCCAGTGAAGGGGGCTGTGGGGATTTTCCTTCATTCTCATACTTTCATTATTTCATATTGATCAAGGTGAAGATAAACTGGGGTCTGAAGTCTAACTGGTGCCCTGAAATTAAGATTTTAATAGACGGCCTCAGACAGGATGCTCTTTGCTGCATGGCCTGGGGCAACCACAAAGTGCTCCACGAGTCTCAGAAGGCTTAGTGAGATGCCATCCCTGCCTGCCTGGGTAGAAAAAACATAAAAGTATCATCTTTGTCTCAGCAAACCACATACATAGAAATCGGATTAGTACAGAATCTCTACTAGAGGTGGTAATGTACTTGGCCAACTATGTCTTCATTTTAGCAACAACATTACTTTGTTGTGATAAAGTGCTTTACAGGTTACAAAGTACATCCACAAAATTAAAATTTTATTTCACGCATCTCTCAACAGCCCTGTAAGCTAGCTGGGACAAAAATTATTAAACCCATTTTTCTTATAACGAAACTGAGTTCAGAGATTTGCTGTGTGTTAATTTGCAAGATTTGCCTATGTTTGATATAAAATGTAACTCAACGTGGGGAGAATCTCACTGATACTTCACTTTTCTGGAACATCTCACTTGCATAAAGGAAGCAGGTATACAAGTTAGTCCCTCCAAATAAAAGACCTGCGTGATGTTTCCATGAGATATTTATGTAAAATTCCATGAATAAAGCAAGCCTGCAGCACATTAAACAAATGTTCTCGAGCATTCTGCTGTGTGTGCTGCTGGAAAGCGTGTATGGATTTGGGAGCCGTAATGCTCGTCAGCAAAGCCCACATGTCAAGGTAGAACAGCAGGTCTGAATGTCACCCTCTGGGTGACAGGTTACCCAAGCGGTCTCCCTGGTGATTGATGCAGAAGAGTGGAATTCTTGGCTTGGCTTGGCAGAACCTCCTTTGGAGGGTTCAGGCTGTGGAAAAACAAATGTGATCTTTTACCAATTAGCCATGGTTTCCAGGGACCAAGCAGGCAGTCCTGATAGGGAGGCCTCTGCCTGTGGACCAGTGCGCAGCTTAGCCAAGGTGGTGGCAGCAAGATTAATTGGCCCTTTGGTCTCAAAGCCTGCAGGAGGCAGAGGGAGAGAGAAAGAGGGAGCATGGTTGGGGGGAGAGGAAGAGGAGGGAGGCAGAGGGAGGAGGGAAGAAGAGGGAAAAAGAGAGCAGACAGAAAAGAAGAGGTGCTGATGGAGTGCTCACTCATCTGGCTCCCAGACTCTCACTTTATGTCTTCATGCTGGAGGGTGCTCAGGGGCACAGTGGGAGATCAGCTGTCGCTGCGGAGAGCGCTGCAAGGTGTCTGGAATGGGAGGGAATGAGACAGAAGGTTGACATCTCAATTAGAGGAGGAGGGAGGTGGGACCAGGAGAGCCACTGCTATGCCCTTGGCTGCTTGTAAGACTCTTGGATGTGTTGTAGTGGTCACAGAGCAGCGGGCAGCCCAGACTTCACACCCCTGAGCCCCCTGCTTCCAACTCCTCTGATGCTCCAGCTGACATGGCCCAGGGCCCAGGAGAGAGGCAGTGTGGTGTGATTGGTGGGGACGGGAGCAAAAGCTTTTGGTGTGAACTTTCAGTGTCTGCTGGCCTTAGCCTGAATCACTCCCTGTTTTCCCATTCACTTGCTGTGTGACCTTGAACACATGCCTTAGCTTCTCTGAGCCTCAGACCCTCTGCCCATCAAATGGGGATTTTTTTTTTTAAAGATTTATTTATTTATTTATCTGACAGACAGAGATCACAAGTAGGCAGAGAGGCAGGCAGAGAGGGTGGGGAGCAGGCTCCCCACTGAGCAGAGAGCCCGATGAGGGGCTTGATCCCAGGACCCTGAGATCATGACCTGAGCCGAAGGCAGAGGCTTAACCCACTGAGCCACCCAGGCGCCCCTCAAATGGGGATTTCAGGGAACTTGCATTTTGTCATCAGTTTTACACGACAAAGATGCCAACTCAACAGCACCTGTCCCTTCTGCTGAAACAGTCTTGCAGCCACCGAATAATCTTGCTTGTTTGCTGCCCAGCAGACGGCCTCCATGATGGTCCCCTTTGTATGTTTACTTACTTATTGTTTCTTTTTATCCTGTGGGCTATAAACCCCCCAAGGACAGGATCTTGCCCACCAGCTTTGTCTGCAGCTTAGGCCCAGCACAGAGCCTGGCACACTGTAGGTGCTCAATAAATATTAGAATAAATAAGAGATAGCCTGAGGGACCAAGAGCATGAGGGAACTATTTGGGGGTATAAACAAATCTACACCTTCATTGTGGTGATAGTTACAGGACTGTGTATGTTTGTCAGAACTTACAGGACGCTCCCTCTCAAAAGGGTGGATCTTACTACATGTAAATTACACCTCAGTATCTGACCTTTAACGAAAAAGCTATGGGAAGCAATGGATAAAGAGAATTCAACTAATAAGGATTCAGATTTACTGACACTCATTATGTGTCAGGCTGATGGGGGCCAAGTGCCTTTACACTGGTTAACTCATTAAATCCTTACAACAGCTCTGTCTGATGAAAGTCTAACTCTACCTATTTTGTAGAAGGAAAGGTGGAGGCTCAGAATGGTTATGAGATTGACCAAGACTGCAAAGCATGCTGGCAGAGGAATTAAAGTCCAGGTCACATGATTCCAATGCCCAAGTCTCACCCCATGTGGTTCCTTCTGTCTCTCACGTCTAAACCCTCACGTTGACATAGAAATAAAGAGGCTGTTTTCCTTATGGAAAAGTGACATATTATACAGATGTTGGCCTCTTATACTTTAGCATGAATTAGCCAGTCAAAATCTTTTCTCAGTCAAATAAAAAAAGCAAAAAAAAAGCTTTTTGCTGGAGATCAGGAATGGGGTGGGATGTGGAGCAGAGTTAATATAAACAAGCATGCAGTAGGGGATGGACGCATCAGATGGGACCAGAAGATATAAAGGAACCAAAGAAGAGGGTCCAGAAGAGCAGGGAGAGGACAGGCTCTGGAGTTGAATGACCTAGGTTCAGATTTCAGTTCCACCAGGCACCTGTGCAACTTCCAGAAAGTCATTTGACCCTTCTGGGTCTCAGGTTTCTGATCTGTAAAATGGGGTTAATTATAATTCCCACACATAGGGTTGCTATATAGATTAAACCAGATAACATCTGTAAAGCACTTAGAATAGTGGCTGGCGTAGTAAGTATTAACTAAGTGATAGTTAGCGTACCTAATCTTAATCTTAATCAAACACAGGTTTAAACAAAGATGGAAGTTTACTTCACTCTCACATTAATGAAGTTTAAAAGAGCCAGTCCAGGGCTGATATGGAAGTGTCATGATCACACGGAATCCAGATTCTTTCTATTTCGTTGTCCTGTCATCCTGAGCATGTTGCCTCATGGCCCAGAGTGGTTGCTACTGTCCCAGCCACCATGTCCATATTCCAGTCAGCAAGAAGGAGAAAAAGAGAAAGGACATATCTCTCTCTTTAAGGACTTTTCCTGGAAGTTGCGCACAACACATCCACTTACCTCTCATCAGCCAGAACGTAGTCACGCGGCCACACCTAGCTACAGGCACCTCTGGAACCAGTTAAAATTTGTGGGTTGTATTAATAAAGAGGAATAGGAAAATTAATTTGGGGGCCAACCATGGCATCTCTTCTTCTACTACGGAGAAGTTTAGACATATCAAGTTACCCAGCCCACAGATCTCAGGACAGAAGCAGGAGTTTCCTGGCACGTTTGGTCTCTTTAAGATTATGGTTCCTCATGGGTCAAATGGGGCTACTACTTCTGCCTTTTCCCATCCTCCCACTGACCTGTGTCTTCCTTTGGGCATTTCCTCACAGAAACAGGCCCTGGAAATGTAGCTCCAGCCTGACAGAGCCTTGACCTCAAATGAATATGGGCAGTGAGCACCATAGGCAGCCATGGTCAAGTGTCCCAAACCATCTGGCCAGATCAGCAGGCTTGACATCTGGCCCTGGATGCAACAGAAAGGAGAAAGAGAAAAGATATACTTAAAATATTTTTTATTTTATTTTTTAATATGTTTATTTTTTTAATTTAAATTCAATTATTTAACATATAGTGTATTATTAGTTTCAGAGTTAGAGTTCAGTAATTCATTAGTCTTATATAATATTTAATGCTTATTACATCACAGGTATTTTTAATTTTAAAAAACCATACAAGTAACGTTTTTATATGAAAATTTTAAATTATTGTGAAAAATAAGGCAGAAATCCTTTGATCCTAAACCCAGAGATAATAATCATTAATAGCTTGTATGTGTCTTCTAATCTTCTACTCATTCAGATTTTTTTCCTTTTAATTATCATTTTGGACTCATATCTTCTTTCTCTTTTATAACCAGCATTTAAAATTCTGCAATAGTAAGACAGTCCTCCCATGTTGACAAATTCACTTTCCCCAAATCATTTTTTTTAAGATTTATTTATTTGAGAGAGAGAGAGAGCAGGGAGGGGCAGAGGGAGAAAATCTTTCAAGCAGATTCTCCTCGGAGCATGGAGTCTGGCTCCATCCCACGACCCATGAGGTCATGACCTGAGCCAGAAACAAAGGTCGCCCAATGAACTGAGCCATCCAGAGCCCCTAATGTCACTTTGTAATGGCCAACTTGATTGTTTCTCTTACAGAAGAGACACTGTTTAGTAGGGATACACCAAAATCTGGCTTTGACCTTAACGTCTGATCAAAAGATGCTCTTCAGCTTCAACTTTGGCTTTGGTCTTTGAAAGGCTGAAGGGCTCGTCCAGACTTCATTGTCATGTCTGGGTTCCCCGAACTCGTGTATGACTGATCCATGATTCTGTGGCCATATTACATCATCTTTGCATCCAAGAAGCATAATGGTCTCTGTGATACACACATGGCATGTTATTCGGATTTACTGTTAATAATCACTTTCAAATGAAGATAACCTTCTAGATGTAGCTTGTAATGAGTATCTTCTTTCATGCTTTATTTGTTGAAATTCTATCAACCAGTTAAAGCTTAAATGTTTATGTATTATTATAAGAGTAAAATGCTGTATTACTCATGATAGTTATAAACATTGTCCCTTTCATGTGCAAAAATAATTAAGACTTTTCAAGTGTTTAAATATAGAAAGAAACATTGAAAACTAATAAAAATTGTTTAAGATTTTATTTATTTGTCAGAGACAGAGAGAGAACGAGTGTGCAATTAGGGAGAGCTGCAGGTAGAGGGAGAAGCAGACTCCCCACAGAGCAGGGAGCACAATGCGGGACTTGATCCCAGGACCCTGGGATCATTACCTGAGCCCAAAGTAGATGCTTAACTGACTGAGCCACCCAGGCGTTCTGGAAAGAATATTGAGATATTGAGAAACATGTCAGCCAGATACTTTTAGAAGATACTTTTTGAGGCAATAACACTAAAACATTAAAATAATAATATGAAGCAGAATAATGGAAATTAAATTCTATCAGAGTTCTGATCTTTGTAGAATTGTTTGGGATATTAGTATTCAGTAACACTAAACAAAAGAATCTTTAAAAAATTGTCAGTTTTTTTAGTTACTTTATTCTTTTTAGACCATAAGTCCTAAAAGTTTAGTTACTTTATTCTTTTTTAGGCCATTAAAAAGCCCAGTTGTGAATATCTTTACGATTCATCTTGTAAAGATAAACTTAAAGCAGGATGTCAATCAATCTCCCAATTTCATGAGGAAGAAAAGCTGTACCATACGTAACAATATCCATGGTGAGTCATGTTTGACCCTACATGGAAAAGAATATAAAGAGAGGAAGAGGTTATCGGAAAAAGGGAGGTTCACACTCCTCCACCATCATCAGTCAAAAGGAAGCACTGGTTTGTTAACGCAAACGTGCATAATAGACCGTCCAGGAGCAAGCCGGCCACTGCTGGCACTCGGAGACTGTTGGTCTGGTACCTGCCACACTACCTTGCTCAGCACTGACCACGCAATTCATTAACAATGAAATTGTCATCAGGAATAATCTCAATTACAATTTTAGATAGACTCCTTTATCAAAAACACTTGCTCCATGAAGGTGATAGTAGACACCGGCCTAGATTTCGGCTGAGTACCGACCTCAACACTTGTCCACCTGGCGTTCAGCCCAAGTGTGTACTGAGTGCATCTCTAACTTTAGATGATTTCCAATTTCTCCCTATTATTAGCAACATTGCAATGAATGTCCTAGCACAAACAACTCCATGGGGCTCTGTGATTATTTCCTTGGCTGAATTCCTAGTAGGAGAGCGGCTGGGTCAGAAAGATTCCTATTGCCAAACTACCCTCCTAAAAGTTTGTACCAGCTTCCCTCCCACCAGAG
Source organism: Enhydra lutris kenyoni (assembly GCF_002288905.1). Lineage (NCBI taxonomy): Eukaryota > Metazoa > Chordata > Mammalia > Carnivora > Mustelidae > Enhydra > Enhydra lutris. Next base: position 17,154,040 of record NW_019154104.1, on the reverse strand, counting down.
GAGTGGAGTAGGGAGAGATTGTATCTTGGCTCCTCATCAGCGATGGCACCCGCATTTGCAACCTCCCACAATGGTTGGCAGTTGGGTGGTTGAGACTAGCATCCTTCAGACAGCTCCAAACCCTTCTGGATCCTGTCATTGTGATTATAGCTATAATTTGTTTTGTGTTTATCTTCTTTCTGGCATTGTGGTAGACAGTTTAGGTACTTCTTGCATTTTAATGCTCACAATGATGTTGCAAAGTAAATATTACTGGCCTAAATTTACAGATTAGGAAACTGAAGCTCGAGGGTTGGGTGGCCCTGCTCCTGGCCCTAATGGAAGTTTCCAGAGGCCTGGCCAGGGAGTAGCCCGAAAGACTTCTCTTGCAGGTAAATGAAACCTGTAAGGGCCAATCCCCATGACCCCCAACTGTTCAACCCCGAGAGAGCTAAAAGGGCCCCCAAGCCCTCCTCGCTGCATGCATTTCCAGCCAGGGCTTGAAGGTGGAAGAAAGGCAAAGGGCAGCGCTTACGGAACCCTCCTCTGCGTCGGGCTCAGCTCTCTTAGGCGCTTTATCTCCATTCACGCCCTTTGCTTCTTGGTTGTTGCTGAAGGAAACTGCATCAGAGCCTCTGCCTTCCCAGAGTGAGCCGTCCCTCCACCTGGTGCGTGCGTGCGTGCGTGCGTGCGTGCGTCCAGGTGTGCGTGCGTGCAGGTGTGCATGTGTGCATGCGTGCGGGTGTGCGTGTGTGCGTCTGTGTAGTAATAGACCCTAACGGCGCCAGGAGCAGGTCAAGATTGTTGGTCACTGAGTCTTCCATCACAGCAGATGACAGCTGACCACCTGGGGGCGGGGGAGGGGATGGGGTAAATGGTGATCACGTGCCAGGGACTCGATATGCACGATCTCTTGGAGGTCTCAAACTGCCCGGTGAGATATTGCTCACTTCTTACCCGGGCAGAGCCAGAGGGCTAGGAAAATGTTCCAGAGGTCAGAGTTAGTAAATGGTGAAGGACCCAAACAGTCCAGACAGGAAAACGTACTTTCTCTGAGCCAGACAGGAAAACATACTCCCTGACCAGACAGGAAAACATACTTCAGTATATTTCTATGCCCTTGTACCAGCCCGAAGCCTTGAGAAAGAAGCAAGGAGCCTGCAGAGCCCCACAGGAGCCGGCAGGCTGTTATTCTGAGGCCTTGCAGGGGGAGGACGCACTGTCCCTGAGCTGAGGGGGACACAAGAATGTAGACGGCCTGGGGAGCGTGCTGGGCGCTGGCCTTCTAGCTTGGAGCAGAACTGCCTGGGCTGTGTGGGTGGTGGCCGTGGAGTGTTGTCCTCTCCTGTGAGGACCTGCCCCTCCCTCCTCTTTCCACATCTGGAACTGAGGAGGTGAGATCTGAACGCCTAGAGCAGGTGGAAGGAGCTGGGCTGCTCTCCTCCCTGACATCCTTCAGCAGAGACACACAGAGCGCAAGGGGCATCGCTACCAGATCCCAGAGTCACATGGATGTGGTCCAGTGGGACTCAGTCACTCACCAGTTGTGTGACCTTGAGCAAGTTACTTAGCCTCTCTGAGCCTCAGTTTAAGCCATAGAGTGTGGGCACAGTAATCATTCTTGGTCAGCAGTTTTAAGATTGAGTGAGTAAAGGCTCCCGTCCAATTGTCACCTCAGTCAGAAGCCAGCCCCCGACTCACTGTCTCCAGTGCTCACCTCTACAGGGGCCTGCCCTGGGCAGAATCCGGGGTCTCCTGGAATTCCAAAGAACCATCTGGGATGCTCCAGGGTTCTATCCAAAGCCTTGTAGGCTACACACTCACTGAGCCTTCAGACATTTGCATGGGCTGTGGCCCCACCTGGAACACACTTCCTGCCCCTCTGCCTGCCTTATTGTACTCAACCTTCAGGCTTCACATAGTTGGCTTTTTTTCCAGGAAACCTTTCATAAGCCTCCAAGTCCAACTGACACATGTTCTTCTACCACCATATCACACCAAGTTTGGATGGCTTGTCAATTGTCTTCCATCGGACTCTGAGTTTGGGAAGGGCAGAGGTTAGGTTCTGCCCACATTGTACCCATAGTTCCCAGCATGGAACCTGGCCTAGGGTAGGTGTTCCAGACATGTGCATAGACTAGCAGAATAGAAGGAGGGGGTCTGGGTGGAGAACCTGTGGGAGGCAGACCATTATAGATTATTTGAACCAGGGACTCCCAAGCAGGAAAGATGAGGGCAGAACTTGAACTATCATGGTAGCAGGGAACCTGTCTTTTTCTTTCTCTCAGGCAAGAGAAGATATGTCTAGGGCTGCCCTGTACAGTTGTTCAGGTTCTGCACTTTACAATTCCAGAGCATCATTTTTCACCCTTCGGTCAACGTAGATTTGTACGGTTATTGTGACCACTTTCCAGCAGATGGCAGTAAAGTATCTTAAGTTAAGGCCACTTTTTTTTCTGTTTGTGCAAATGCCCTGTTCAGGCTATCTGCAGTGCTGGGTCCATCTGTCTACCAGCCCTCCAGTCCACTGAGAGGTTGCCTGACACCCTGTTCCAGCTTTGTCCCACCTCCTCTTCACTTTGTGGTTTTACAGGCCACACCCAAGGCCTTAGGGAGAGACACTAGAGTTAGAAATCCCTACCTGCATCCTTTGTTCCAAAGAAGGTAATGTTTGTGATTGGAAGCCCTGAGTTCAAGTCCCAGCTCCTGCATCTCCTAGCGAGTGATCTTGAGCAAGTGAACTTGCAGTTCTGGGACCTAGTTTTCTTTTGTACAAAGAGAGCATTAATACAATGCAGAACTCTCCTCAATGACCCTGGAAGGATCTGCTACACTGCTGGGGCAGGGGTGTGTTGTGGGCCACGTGCCTCCAGTTGTGTCACACACACAACCCTCCACCACCAGTCATCTTCTCCTAAGGGATCTCTCTCCCGGTCTCCACCACCACTCCAACCACCCTTCAGGGACTTTGGCCACTTCCATCTCCACTCTAGACTCCTTAGTACAGTACAGCCAGCTAGCCAGTGAACAAATAGTTATTGAGCACCTACTATGTGCTAGACTCTGAGCCAGTCTGTACCTTCTACTTGCTTACACTCTTATGGGGGCAATAAAATGGGCATAGTTGCCATTTTGCTCCTGAGTCATTGGCCCCATCCCATTGCTCTGAGACTCCAAGAAGAAAGAATCCTTGCCCTGTCTCTCTCTTTCTAGTTACTAGGCCACTTCATGACTGGACACTGTAGATACCACTTTGGCCCCAACCACAATAAATACCTCCAGGGTCTAGACCAAGAGAGTCTTAGGTGGGGGCTCCTCTGCCCTCCTCATCCTGGGGCAAGGTTGAGGAAGCAGCAAACAAACTCATTATGAATTCCACTTCAGTTTGGTTTGGCTGTGAAGAGACAAGAAGCCCAAAGAAGTAATGGCTTGAATGAGACAGATGCATTACCCTCACCCGTGGATGAAGTCTAGAGGCAGGCAGTCCAGAGCTAATATGGCCACCGTACAGTGTCAGGAAGGACTCAAGCTCTTTCCAGTACCCTGTTCTGTCATCTCTCAGGTGTAGTTCTCATCCTCATGGTAGAGGTGGCACCTCTGTGCTGACAAAGCCCTGTATGGTATCAGGCCCCCAGACCTCGTCTATAACATTTCCCCAGCATTCTTAGCATGCAGCTTCCACTTCATGGTCCAAAATGGCTGCTCAAGCTCCAGCCATCAAGTCAACATTCCACCAGTGGGAATTAGGAACAATTGAGGAACAATTGAATTAGGACAACTGAGCAAGGACATACCCTCTCTGCCTAAGAACATTCCCTGGAAGTCACTCATGATACTTCCATTTATCTCCCATTGGTTTGAACACAGTCACATGATCATCTCTAGATGCAGAGAAGGCTAGGAAATGGTCTTCACTGCAGATGCGCCCAGTTGCGGCGGGGGGTGGGGGGGCAGAAAATGGTTATCGAGCAACCCTAAGACTTCTCTAGCACTTCTTGCCTTTGAAGTCCCATCTCCCGCCTACAGGAGGTGCCTCCAAAAAGCAGTCTCTGTGGCATAAATTAAGCAAGACTTAATAACTCAATAACCATAAGATCACAGAGCAAGACTAATGCGAAGACAAAAAGGATATCATTTCCTCTCTGTGTGTAAGGAACCTTTGTACTGGGTTGTAATTATCATTGACAACGTTCAGTACTGCAAACCCCCCAGCTCCCAGCGGCCCAACCCTGTTCCTACAGGTTCAGCTTTGGTCCCTCCACCTGCTCCCGAGACAAAGCCTCCTAGCATCCCGCACTGCCCCCTCATCCCTTTCTAGAGTGAAATCTGGCTAAAGTGAAAGTGTGGGGAGCCATGAGGGGGAGGCCTTGTGACAGCGGCTGCTGCACAGGCAGGAGCGGTGGCGGTTGCCTTGGTGAGTTGGGCAGAGGTTTCTAGAATGCTGCTAAATGCGTTTTCCTGACCCGCCACCACATTTTCTTTCTTGCTTAGGAGACACTTCTTGGGGGCTGAGGCCCCTTGGTCCCACCTGGTTGTCTCCTCCCACCCTTTTGAAATACTCATTTGCCTATTCATTACCTCTTCCTCTAAGAAGGGGATCTCAAGCCCTCGGACACCCCAGGGCAAGAGATACGGGGTCAGACGATAGCCTGTTTTCCCTGCATCTTCATGCCAGCCCTGCGCCTTAGGGACCCCATCCCCATTTGGCAGATCAAACCTCTGAGCCTGAGGGCTGTTGGGCACGGGCACCGGCCAGCCCGCTCGCAGGTGACGCCCTGTGACTGAAGCCAGCTCTCTGACGCCCAAGCCGCAGCATCTCCATGAGTTCTACATCCCAGGTAGGGTTCTGATGGCGGAATTTTAAGCAGGCTGTCAGGTGGCAGAGGAGACTTTGGGGGCAAGAGTCCTGACTGTCTCCACCAGCTTTTCAGGGATATGTTTCCAGCAAAGAGAGGAAATACGACCCTGCTGGGACCAGTACCTGGCCTATGGCTTGGGCAGTCACCCAACATACATCCCAATAGGCACCACTGCTTACTTCCTTTTCCTCTCCGTCCCACTCCCTGGGACAGCTGCCCCCGACCCTGATCCCTGTTCTCCAGGGATATTGGCTCTGCCCTCTCTTTAATCTCTCCAGGCCCAGAAAAATCCCCCATCCTCTCCTCAAAGGAGGCCACATACCCCTGCATTTAGCTCCCTGCTCCCCACCCCCCAGCCTCTTATCCTCCCTCCCTACATCTCAGGCTGCTTGCTCAGGGATGTGTCTGGAACTTTCCAGAAGGCCCTAAAAGGGAAGTGCCCTCTCCCCTCTACAGAGTCTGGCACGTGGAGGCCTATCTGGGCAGCCTGCTTTCCTATCCTCGCAGCTCATGCAGCACTCTGGGTGGCAGGAGGGGAGAGGCAGTCAGGAGTCAAGGCTATCTCAGCCCACATCCTGGAAACCAGACTTGGGGGCCAGGAGCTGGATGTTCTTTTTTGCTTATTTATTTGTTTGTTTGTTTGTTGTTTATTTGTTTGCTTTAAGATTTTATTTTTAAGTAATCTCTACACCCATCGTGGGGCTTGAACTCCCAACTCTAGATCAAGAGTCCCACGTTCCCCTAATGGAGCCAGCCAAGTGCCCCAAGACCTGGATGTTCTGACAGTTTTTCTGTATACCCTTACTCCCACGTGCAAATACCCTCTCACTCATGCTCACCAGCATGCTTGTGCTCAAACATTCACACACACACACACACACACACACACACACACACATGCACTATTAGTTTAAATGCTTCTCAGGCTGTACACTTCTGTGTCTCAACGTCTGAGCTCTGGAGGCAGACAGATGCCAAGTTTGCTTTTGCACACTGCGTTGTCCTTTTTAAACAGTGGTTTCTCATTTTCAGGGGCAATCTATGAAATTGAGACCCCACATGAGTACAGTAAGTGAGGGTCCTCTTCCTCCCCACTGCTCCCAGGCTCTTGTCCCCCTCCCAGGAGATGGCTGTCGTCACCATGTCCTGTGCTTCCTTCCAGAGCTGGTGTGCAGGTGAGAGCCTCTGTCTAAGGGTGCACACACACATGCACACGCACACACAGATGTGTACTGCACACACACGGTAGCCCCCTGGCACATGGCTATGCACTCCGCTTTATTTTCTGTTCGTGCCAGTGCCTCACTTAGGCTATCAGCAGGGCTGGGTGCACCTGTCTACCCGCCCTCCAAGCTGCTAAGACGTCCAACACCCTTCCCCAGCCCGGTTGCTGTACCTGGTGATTGCTCATGTCCATGGACACACACAGGCCCTCAGCCTTTTTATCTTTTTATTTTTACTTGTTTTCAGATTTATTTATTTATTTGAGAGAGTGAGAGCGGGAGAGAGAGCGTCAGTGGGGGAAGGAGCAGAGAGAGAGGGAGAGATGCAGACTCCCAGCTGAGCGAGGAGCCTGTGAGGGCTCCATCCCACTGTCCTGAGATCACAACCCCAGCCAAAAGCAAGAGTCAGGCACCCCACTGACTGAGCCCCACCGGGCGCCCCTCACCTAGGCTTTATAATGGGAGCATGGGGTCATGCAGACGCACCGTGATTAATTTGATGTGCCTTTCTGGGTTAGCACAGATTATTTCCACCTGTTACCTACAGTTCTTTTTTTTTTTTTTTAAGTAATCTGCACCCAATGTGAGGCTCGAACTCCCAACCCCAAGATCAACAGTCACGTGTTCTTCCAGTTGAGCCCGCCAGGGGCCCCTCTGTGTGCCAGTAACCCTCTGGGGCACAGTTCTCAAGTGAGTGCTGCCCAGACACTTTAGCCCACACAGGTGTGCGCAGCCCCCAGAACTGAGTATGAAGGAGCGAGCCAGCCCCTTGCACCCCGCTTTCTGAACCCATAGGTGACAATTACCAGAGCAGCAACCTCACCACGTGGGGATGAAATGAAAACGTGCAGCCGAGGGTCTAGCCCTGCAACGAGCTCAGGGAGCCAGAAATGTTAGCTCCTGGGGGGGGAGAGGGTAGGACGGGGTGAGTCGGGGCCAGCTGTCCCGCCCAGCGCCTCTCCTCAAGGCCACCAAGTTAGACAGCAGGGGCCTCAGCCTGGGTAGTCCTCTGCCCTGGTGACTGGAGTCAGGGAGATTCACGCCTTGGGTGCCACAGGGAGGAGAAGCAGGGGGCAGGGAGCCCTGGGTGGGGGCCCAGCAGCCGGACTGGAGCCAGAGTGAGGAGCAGGCCTGGCTTTCTTGCTGAGTCATTCCCACTGGAGCTATGGAGGAGGGGGCAGGCCTGCTGTGAGAGAAAGAGAGGGAGAGAGAGAGAGAGAGAGAGCGCGCATGAGTGCTCTAGCGTGAGCTCTGAGCACGCACACACACACGCACACACACACACACACACACACACACACACACACACCCCTCCCAGCTTAAGGAAAAGGAGCCCCTCCCAGCAGAGAGGCTTTGTTCCCCACAAGATATAAAAGCCAAGCAGACAAAGAAAAGGCAGCTCCCACTGTCCCTGTCCCTCAGCTGCCATTTCTCCACCCCTCTCTCTCTGTCCTCACCCCGTTTCCATCAGCCTTCTCCTCCATTCAACCCGACCCTGCCCCCTAGGGCCAGAGACAAGGGACAGTCCCAGGGACAAGCTGGTCACCCTACTTGCTCATCTCCATCTCCCCTCCTCATCTAGCACCTGCCTCCTGGCCCGTTACCTGTAAATCAGGCCCTCACAGAGGATAGAAGGCTCCCTGCCTCTGATGTGGTGTTTTAATGTAACGGACTTTTATGAGACTTGTCGCACACTGTGGGGGACAGAAATGAATGAGGCCGGGGCTGTGGGTCCAGAGGGACTCACACAGGTGTGGTGAGGAGGCTGAGGAAGGACTCCTTTCCCCAGAGCCGGCTGGATGCTGGGCCCCCTGGGGGGTGGGGTGCCAGTAAGTAGCAGGGTCTGGCTCAGGGGTCAGGCTGGATGGAGGACATAATGCTTCCTTCCATGGAAAGTCATTTTTTTGTCTTAGTACCAAAATCCCCAAACCCAGCTGTTGTCTAATACCCGGCTCTATGCTCTTCCAGATACATCTCTATTCCTACGGACCTGGTTTCTGGAAAAGTCCTGAATCTGACAGGATCCAAATGGGAAATACGTTTGCTTTGTCTTTAACCACAGCCTTCAACATGCTTTGTTACATCTTTTCTGGCTCTGAGCAATATTCCAGTCAGATTCCTAGTTTTCTGATCAGATTTCCTGTTTTTTTTTTAATTATTAAAAACCCAGGTTAATCCAGTCCAATTTAAGAATGAAACATTACATGCAAATCTAGGGTGATTCTTCTCCCCTGCCCCCAGTCCCAAGCAAGGCTAACGTGGGGGGCTTCTCCTCCCTCCCCCACTGTCAGAACGCTTTCACCCCCAGGGTCTGAGGTTGGGGTGTGATGTGAGGGGGTGGGTGAGAGCTGGAGGGCGCAGCCACAGATCTTGTTTTCTTGGCCAATACTCCCTCAAGACCGGTGCTTCCTGGGGCAGGCTTCCAAGTAGGGTGTAGCGAGTCCTCTGGGGAGAGGTTTCCAAAATACCCAGTCAACTCTAGCCCCTGAGGCCCACCACTGGAACCCCTCCCCAGCTACCCCCTGCCCCCCACCCCCCAGGAAACTCCTGTACCCTTGCCTGGCCAGATAGAGGCACGCAGGCTCCCTCCCCTGCACCTGGCTCTGCCTTCAGCCTCCATCCATTCTCCATCCCATCCTCCTTCCCGGAGGACAAGTTCTGCTACCCAGATGAGGCATGGCGTGCCAGTCCTCCATCACAGGCACCCACTCTGGGAGTAATCTCTAGCAGCTTCCCTGCACCCCCAGAAAGTAGGAGGGAAACCAGAGCACTCCTGTCCTAGCCTGGGGCCATCTGACCTGCACAGTCCCACAGACACCCAGGACCAGAAGCACCCCATGCTTGGCCGAATGCTCTGCTGTCTTGAAATTCTTCATATTTTTTTAAGATTTTATTTATTTATTTGACAGACAGAGAGCACAAGTAGGCAGAGAGGCAGGCAGAGAGAGAGGGGGAAGCAGGCTCCCTGCTGAGCAGAGAGCCCTGATGCGATGTGAGGGCTCCATCCCAGGATGCTGGGATCATGACCTGAGCTGAAGGCAGAGGCTTCAACCCACTGAGCCACCCAGGCACCCTGAAATTCTTCATAATTTTTGAACCAGGAGCCAAGCATTTTCATTTTTCCCTGGCCCTGAAGATCAGGTGGCTGGTCCCACCCAGGACTGAGCACTCTGACCATCCTCACCGGCTGGTAGAAAGGAGGGAGAAGCGGAAAGACGCTGGTTGGAGTCACAGGGCTGGTTCTGGAGCCTGAGAATGCCCTGGGAGTGCCACCCGTGGCAGAGCTTTCCACCTCTCTTCCGAGAGAGGGACGCCCCACCCCCATCTTCGGGCTCCAGTCATCATGGCCCAGGCAATGGGGTCTGAACTTACCAACATCTTGTTAGGGCTACGAGCATCCTTCCACACCAAACACACTCCCCAACTCAGGAACTGAACAGATTCAGATTAAGTGCTTTTTTTTTTTTTTACAACAATGAAATCACGTTGTATGTACAGTTTTATAACCTGCTTTTTTCACTTAACAACACAGGATAAATATGGAGAAAACATTCATCTACAATCTAATTTTTAGCAACTGTTTTAGTTAAATATTGCTGTGCAACAGACCACTTACATCAACCATGATTTATTGTCTCTCCTTATTCTACAGGTGGCCCCGGCAGTCCTCCCGGCCATCCACAAGAAACCCAGAGACTAGAGAGAGAAACCGGTTCAGGGTTAGCGGAGCCCCCTCCTGCTTGGGTGACCTTGCCCAAATTACTGAATCTCAGTTTCCTCATCCATAAAGGGTTCTAGATGAGAACAGTGATATTTTCCATACACGAGATATTTCAAGGATCAAGTGAGAACGATAACAATACGATCCACCATGTAGGGTTGTCATGAGGGTTCAACAAGTTCACGTGGTTAAACAAGTTCAAGTCTAACAGATGTTAGCCACCATCATGTGCCTCACGTTGGTGAGGAAATTGCCCGGGGCAGGGAGGGAGCTGGTTCTCCAGCTGCTCAGACCGAGGGACACAGAAGGAAGGGAAGATTTCTAGAAGCAGCTGAAAGGATGCGGTGAACACAGCTACTGAGGATTAAGCCTAGCTCAGCTAAAGAGGAAATGAAATCTGGGAGAAATCTCTCGCTGCAGCATAAAGGCTTTTGCATGTTGGTCATTTTTTCTTTCATACCAATAATATGCTGATAATAAAGTCAGGAGGAAAATATACTAGAAAGCGGGTAGTACCAGCCTCGAGGTACCAGATTCCACGAATGACCCATGGGTATCTACCACCTCTATCCCTGCTCGCTCAGTCACAGGAGCCCTGCCAGCAGCTTCAGGAAACAGAAAGAGGAGGCAGAGCACCAAGGATGCATCTCCGAAGGAGAGGAGAAACAGTGCTAGGGAGCTAAAATCTAGACGCAGGTTTTCTATGCTCATATATCTCATTTAATGCTCTCATTACACTTCCAGAGATTTTTTAAAAATTAAGATTTTATTTATTTGAGAGAGAGAGAGAGAGAGCATGAGTGGGAGGGGGAGGGGCCTAGGGAGGGGGAGACACAGACTCCTTGCTGAGCAGGGAGCCTGACTTGGGACTTGATCCCAGGACCCTGAGATCATGAAGGCAGATGCTTAACTGACTGAGCATCCAGGCACCCCTCGAGATTTTGACATGCAGAGGTTCATATCCTTGTGGTCTTTTAAAATTAAGTGATATTTGAAACAAAAAGGTACAAAGAATAACACATCAAAAATCTCAAATTCTGGGATGCCTGAGTGGCTGTCAGTTGGGTGGGTGCCTTCGGCTCTGGTCATGGTTCCAGGGTCCTGGGATCGAGTCCCGCATCCCGCATCGGTCTCCCCTGCTGCTCCCCCTGCTTATGCACGCTCTCTCTCTCCCTCTCTTTCTGTCTCTCTCACAAAAATAAATAAAATCCTTTAAAAAAAAAACCCCAAAACTCAATTTCTTATTATCTGCTTAAGAAACCAAGCATGGCAGTACAGTCGAATATTCATGGTATACCTCCCATCACCTTTCCCCACCTTCTTGTGGAGGTGACCACTATTCTGAATGTTGATTACATCCTTACACTTTTTCATTTTTCTTTTTTTTTTAAGATTTTATTTATTTATTTGACAGACAGAGATCACAAGTAGGCAGAGAGGCAGGCAGAGAGAGAAAGGAGGGGAAGCAGGCTCCCCGCTGAGCAGAGAGCCCGATGCGGGGCTCCATCCCAGGACCCTGGGATCATGACCTGAGCTGAAGGCAGAGGCTTTAACCCACTGAGCCACCCAGGCGCCCCTCTTTTTCATTTTTCAAATACACAAGTAAATCTGATGGAAAGGATACATTGCTTTATAAGGATTTGAGTTCTAGTTAAAGGCATGGGGCTCTCCCGCAGGTTTTGCTGTCTTCTAAGGAGGCTGCAGGAGAAGCAGAGAACTCTCTGAAAAAAGGAACAGTTTCAGTAAACGATGACAATATCAACTGGAATACTATATATGTCATTACGCTCGGGGGGTGGGCAGACACGTATTTGAAAACATAATGGCTGAATTTTTTCCAAATTGGATGAAAAACATAAGCCCACAGATCCAAAACACTAAACCAATGCCAAGCGCAAAGAGAACCACAGCAAGGCATGTCATGTTTAAATTGCTGAAAACCAATGATTAAAAAAAAAATTTTTTTTAAGGAGCCGGGGGAGGGGTCATTATATACACAAAGGACAATATAAAAATAATCTCTGGCTTTTCATTAGAAACAGTATAAGACAGTAGACTAGGAATTAAATCTTTAAGATTTAATTGAATTGAACAAAATACTGTCAACCTAGAAGTCTGTATCCGGTGATAAAGCTGAGGGAATTCGTTGCCGGCAGGTGTGTTAAAGGCTTGAGGGAAATGATACCAGGTAGAGACACTCAACTCCCCACAAAGAAGTAAATGGAAAGAAATAAATACCAGACATGGTAAAAGTAAGAGATGTTTCCTCCATTTAAAAATCTGTGTAAAGCGGCACCTGGGTGGCTCAGTGGGTTAAAGCCTCTGCCTTCCGCTCAGGTCATGATCCCAGGGTCCTGGGATCGAGCCCCGCATGGGCTCTCTGCTCAGCCGGGAGCCTGCTTCCTCCTCTCTCTCTGCCTGCTTCTCTGCTTACCTGTCATCTCCGTCTGTCAAATAAATAAATAAAATCTTAAAAAAAAACTATGTAAAAGAAAAATAAGAGTTTATGTAAAGCAAAAATAATAACGATGTACTAAACGGTTACAGCAGATGTAGAAGTAAAATGTATGACAGAAACCCACAAACGAAGAAGAAACGGAACTACAGTGCTGTAAGTTTCTGGTGTTATCTGTGAAGAGATATAATATAATATTACGTCCCATAATATTATTTGGAGGTAGACTGTGAGAAATTAAGGATGCATATTGTGCCTATTTAAACTTTAGAGCAACTACTAAAGAAAAAGAGAGAGGAATAACTAAGAAAGCAACAGAAATAAAATGGGCTCTTAAAAATACTCAATCCGAAAGAAGGTAGGAAAGAAGAAAGGAGCTAATGGCATGAATAGAAGAAAAGAGCAAGATGGTAGACATAAGCCCAACCACAAGAACAATTATATTAAAAGTAAATGGACTGTATGGAGGAACCTTGGAAATATTATGCTAAATAAAAGAAGCCAGGGGCGCCTGGGTGGCTCAGTGGGTTAAGCTTCTGCCTTCAGCTCCGGTCATGATTTCAGGGTCCTGGGATCAAGCCCCGCATCAGGCTCTCTGTTCAGCAGGAAGCCTGCATCACTCCCCACCCCCCTGCCTGCCTCTCTGCCTACTTGTGATTTTTTTCTCTCTGTTAAATAAATAAATACAATTTTTAAAAAATAAATAAATAAAAGAAGCCAGTCTTAAAAGACCACATATTGGATGATTCCGTTTATATGAAATGCCCGGAACAGGCGTGTCTATGAATACGGAGAGTAGTTCAGTAGATTCTACGGTTGAGGGAGGGATAGGGTAGAGGAATGGAAATGACTGCTAATGGACATGAGGTTTCTTTTCAGCATGACAGAAATGTTCTAAAATCAGATTGTGATTGTACAACTCTGTGAATATGCTAAAAATGAATTGTACACTTTTTATTTTCTAATTTTGTAAAAATACTTTATTTATTTATTTGAGAGAGAGAGAAAGAGCATGAGGTGGGAGGAGAGATCACTTAACTGACTGAGCCACCCAAGCTTTCCCCCAAATTGTGCACTTTTAAAAAATTGAAGTAAAGTCGACATTTAACGTTACATGCATTTCAGGTGTACAACATAGTGATTCAACAAGTCTGTTCATTATGCTATGCTCCCCACCTGTGTAGCTACTCCCGTCACCATACAGACCATCACAGCACCCCTGCCTGTATTCCCAGTGCTGTACCTTCCAGTCTCATGACTGACTCATTCCATGAGTCCAGTGCCTCTCCCACTCCCCTTCACCCATTTTGCTCGTCTTCCGTCCCCTCTCCCCTTTGGCAATCATCAGTTTGTTTTCTCTATTTTGGGGTCTGTTTCTGCTTTTTGTTTGGTTGTTTATTCATCGTTTTATTTTTTAGATTCCGCATATAAGTGAAATCGTATACTACTTGTCTTTCCCTGTCTGACTTATTTCCCTTAGCATCATGCTTTCAACGTTCAACCAATGTGTTGCAAATGGCAGGGTTTCCTCATTTTTACATCTGAAGAATATTCCAATGTGAGTGTGTGTGTGTCCGCGCGTGCGCCAGGATTTCTTTATCCATTCTTCTGGTCATGGACACTGAGGTGGTTTCCATGTCTTAGCTACTGGAAACAATGCTGCTATGAACATGGGAGTGCAGATATCTTTTCAAGTTAGTATTTTCATTTCCTTTGGATATATTCCCAGAAGTGGAATTGCTAGATCATATGGTAGTTCTATTTTTGGTTTTTTGAGGATCCTCCATACTGTTTTCCACAGTGGCTACACTAGTTTACAATCCTACTGACAATGCACAAGTGTTCCATTTTCTGTTGGAACTTTTTTGATCACCGATTCAATCAATCTCTTTACTCATTACTGGTCAATTCGTATCTTCTATTTCTTCTTGAGTCAGTTTTGGTAGATTGTGTGTCTAGGAATTTATTCATTTCATCTAAAGAGCCTAGATTGTTGGCATACATTTGTTCATAATACTTTCTTATCATCCTTCTTTACTTCTGTAGGGTCAGTAGTCATGTCCCCACAGTTTTTTTTATTTTAAGAATTTGAGTCTTCTCTCCCTCTGGTCAGTCCAGCTAAAGGTTTGTTAGTTTTGCGAATCTTTTTTGAGCACCAACTTTTGGTTTTGCTGATTCTTTGTTGTTTTTCTGATCTCTATTTCATTGGTCCCCACTTCAAATTTTTTTTTTAAGGTTTTATTTGTTTATTTGACACAGAGAGAGATCACATGTAGGCAGAGCAGCAGGCAGAGAGAGAGAGGAGGAAGCAGGCTCCCCCTGAGCAGAGAGCCCATTGCCGGGTTCGATCCCAGGACCCTGAGACCATGACCCGAACCGAAGGCAGAGACTTAACCCACTGAGCCACCCAGGTGCCCCTCCACTCCAATTTTTACTGTTTCCTTCTTTCTACTTTCTTTCTTTCTTTTTTTAAGATTTTATTTATTTATCAGATAGAGATCACAAGTAGGCAGAGAGGCAGAGAGAGGAGGAAGCAGGCTCCCTGCTGAGCAGAAAGCCCGATGTGGGGCTTGATCCCAGGACACTGGGATCATGACCTGAGCCTGAGCCGAAGGCAGAGGCTTTAACCCACTGAGCCACCCAGGTGCCCCATCTTTCTACTTTCTTTGAGCTTAGTTTGCTCTTCTTTTTCTGGTTTCTTAAGTTGGAAGAACAGGTTATTGGTTAAAGATTTTTGTTCTTTTTTTAGTGGAGGCATTTACACATATAAATTTCCCTCTGAGCACCGCTTTCACCACATATCGTCAATTATAGAAGTTGTATTTTCATTTTTATTCATCTCAATATATTTTCTCATTTCCCTTGAGATTTCTTATTTGAACTTCGGGTTATTTAAGGTTGTATTGTTTAATTTCCATGTTTTTGAGTTTTCCAGATTTAGTTCTGCTATTGATTTCTAATTTTTTTTAAAGATTTTATTTATTTATTTGTCAGAGAGAGAGAGAGAGAGAGAGAGCACAGGCAGATAGAGTGGTAGAGGGAGAAGCAGGCTCCCTGCGGAGCAAGGAGCCCGATGTGGGACTCGATCCCAGGACTCTGGGATCATGACCTGAGCCGAAGGCAGCCGCTTAAGCAACTGAGCCACCCAGGCGTCCCTTGATTTCTAATTTTATTCCATTGTGATCAGAGAACATATTTTTGTATAACTTCAATCTTTTTAAATTTATCGAGAACTGTTTTGTGACCCCACCTAAAGTCTCTACTGGAGAATGCTGCATGCGCACTTGAGAAGAATGGGCTGTTGGGTGGAGCATTCCAGAGTCATCTCTTAGGTCTAGTTCATTCATAGTATTGTCAAGTCTGCTGTGTCCTTGCTGATCTGTATCTAGTTGTTGTATCCATTATCAAAATTGGCATTATTGTCAAACTGTTTACTTCCCCTAATCTTGTCAGTTTTTCTTCATATATTTTGATAATTCTGTTGCCGGGTACATATATGTTTACAATTTTCATGCCTTCTTGATAGAGTGACCTTTTAATATAATGATTATTATATATTTTTATATACTATTTCTATTTTCTTTCTTAAAGATTTTATTTGTTTATTTGACAGGCAGAGATCACAAGTAGGCAGAGAGGCCCGCAGAGAGAGAGGGGGAAGCAGGCTCCTTGCTGAGCAGAAAGCCTGTTGTGGGGCTTGATCCCAGGACCCTGGGATCATGACCCGAGCTGAAGGCAGAGGCTTTAACCCACTGAGCCACCCAGGTGCCCCTGTTATTTCTATTTTCATTATTATATCATGTCATTCTTTGTCCCTTGTAACAATTTTGCCTTAAAGTCTATTTTTTCTGATATTAGTATAACCACTCCAGCTCTCTTTGGTTACTCTTCGCATGAATGTCTTTTTCACCCTTTTAAGTTGAGTGTATTTGTGTTTTGGGATCTCAAGTGAGTCTCTTGTGAGCTTATACTTGTATATGTCTTTTTTTTTTAAGATTTTATTTCTTTATTTGACAGAGAGAGAGCACAAGAGAGCACATGCAGAGGGAGTGGCAAAGAGAGAGGGAGGGGGAGAAGCAGGCTCCCCACTGAGCAGAGAGCCCCATAAGGGGCTCAATCCCAGGATCCTGGGATCATGACCTGAGCTGAAGGCAGCCGCTTAACCTACTGAGCCACCCAGGCACTCTGTGTATTTCTTTTTAACTCATTCTTCCAGTCTCTGCCTTTTGATTGGAGAGTTTAATTCACT
Source organism: Enhydra lutris kenyoni (assembly GCF_002288905.1). Classification (NCBI taxonomy): domain Eukaryota; kingdom Metazoa; phylum Chordata; class Mammalia; order Carnivora; family Mustelidae; genus Enhydra; species Enhydra lutris. The sequence goes on along the minus strand of NW_019154104.1, from coordinate 17,137,554 downwards.
TACATTTGAAGTAACTACTGAAAAGATAGGACTTACTTCTATCACTTTGCTATTTGTTTTTTGTATGCCTTATCCTGTTATTGTTTATTTTCTCCACTACCATTTTTTGTGTTAAATAGATACTTATTTTCTCGTATATCATTTTAATTTCTTTGTCATTTTTTATTACTGTATATTTTTGAGTTATTTTCTTAGTGATTGCTCTGAGGATTACAATTGGCATCTTAATTTGTAACAATCTAGTTCAGATTAGTTTCAGTAGTATGCAAAACATTTTGCCCCTATATAGCTCTGTACCCACCTTTATGTTGCTATTGTCACAATTTACATTTTTATACATTGTGTGCTTATTGACAAAGATTTATAATTTTTTGTTTTATTCAGTTTTCTTTTAAATAATATAGGAAAGAAAGAAAATACATTAACACTGACTTTTATATTTACCTATGTAGTTACTTTTACCATCGTTTTTTGTTTCTTCATATGAAATCAAATTACTGTCTACTGTCCTTCCAATTCAACCTGAAGGATTCTCTTTAGCATTTCTCAAAAGACAGGTCTACTGGTGGTAAACTATATCAGTTTTTATTTATCTATGTCTTATTTCTCTTTCATTTCTTCTTTTTGAGATTTTATTTATTTATTTGAGACAGACAGAGAGCACACACAAGTGGGGGGAAGGGGCAGAGGGAGAGGGACAAGCAGACTCCCCACTGAGCAGGGAGCCCCACATGGGGCTCGATCCAAGGCCCTGGGATCATGACACAAGCCGAAGGCAGTCACCTAACCAAATGAGCCACGCTGAGTCCCATTTTATTCTTTTTTTTTTTCCTTAAGATTTATTTAGACAGACACAGAGAGCAAGAAAGGATGAGCATGAGCAGGGGGAGGAGCAAAGGGAGAAGGAGAGAGAGAATCTCCAACAGACTCCCCACGGAATGCAGAGCTTGACACAGATCTTGATCCCACAACCCTGGAATCATGACCTGAGCCAAAACCAAGAGTCAGATGCTTGCCCACTGAGCCTCCCAAGTACCCCTCTCTTTCATTCTTGAGGGATAATTTTGCTGGATAGAGAATCTATTGATTGACAATTCTTTTCGTTCAGCACTGTGACTATGTCATCCCACTGCCTTCTGGTCTCCCTGACTTCCAACAATAAATCAGCTATTAACATTCCTTGTACAAGATGTGTTGCTTCTCTCTTGCTGATTTCAAGATTCTGTCTTTCAACAGTTTAATTATAATATGCCTTGGTGTCAAAGTCTTTGAGTTCATCCTATGAGTACTCCATTGATTTTCTCAGATGAGTAGACTGTTTCTCATCAAATTTGAAAAATATGGGGTATTATCTCCTCAAATATTCTTTCGGTCCTCCTCCCTTTCCTTCTGGCCCTCCCATTATGCCATATTGGTATTCTTGATTGTGTCCTACAAGTCTCTTAGGATCTATTCATTTTTCTCTCTTTCTTTTTTTCTTTTTTTTCTATATTCTACCCAGACTGGATAATCTCAGTTGACTTATCTTTAGGTTTGGTGATTCCTTCTTTTGTCTGTTCAGATCTGCTGTTGAGCCTGTCTGGTGAATTTTTTCATTTCAGTTATTGTACTTTTCAAATCCAGAATTACTATTTGGTTCCTTTTTATCATTTCCTTTTTTCTTTTTTATAATTTCTATCTCTTTATTTGGTGAGACATCATTCTCATGGTCTCCTTTAACTCTTTGAGCATTTTTTAAAAAAGATTTTATTTATTTATTTGACAGATAGACATCACAAGTAGGCAGAGAGGCAGGCAGAGGGAGAGAGAGGGGGAAGCAGGCTCCCCATTGAGCAGAGAGCCCGAAGCAGGGCTCAATCCCAGAACCCTGGGATCATGACCTGAGCTGAAGGCAGAGGCTTTAACCCACTGAGCCACCCAGCTGCCCTCTTTGAGCATATTTCAACTGGTTGACCTAAAATCTTTATAAGGAAGTCCAATGTTTGGGCTTCCTCAGCAACAAGTTCTATTAATTACCTCTTTTCTTGTATATGAGCCATACTTTTTTGTTTCTCTTCATAATTTTTTTTTGTTGAAAACTAGACATTTTGAATATTATAATGTGGCAACTCTGGGAATTACTGTATTTCTCCAGAGTTTGTTGTTGTTTCTTGTTGCAGAAATTGTTTGTTTAGTGTCTTTTCTGAACTAATTTTGCACAATCTATATTTTTGTTGTGTGTGGCCACTGACATCGCTATTCCATTAGCTTTGTGGCCAGCTGCTGATTCGATAGAGATTTATTTAAACATCTGGAACAACAACAGAAAAAACATCTGCTGGTCTTTGAAGATGGACTGTGTGTTTATGTTGGGGCAATCCTTCAAAACTCAGCCAGGCAGTTTACAACTCTGCCTTACCTTTTACTTTCTGCTTCCACAGAAACAGAAGGTCAACCAAAGGTGAGAGTTTAGCGCATAATACAGCAATAATAAGGAATAAACTACAGCTGTATGCTAAAACACAGATAAATCTTAAAAATAGGTGGAGGAAGAGAAGCCTGATGTAAAGTACACAGAGACTCTGATTTCATTAATACTCACTTACAAAACAGACCAAACCAAACTATACTGATTGCAGATGGTAAAAGTGTAAAGAAAAGGAAAACAGGATTACCATCAAGGTCAGGACATCTCTGGATGGCAATCTGATAGAGGAGGAAGGTGTACATGGGAAACAACACAGGGAGATGTCTGGTAATAATGTCCTATTTCTTGACTTGGGTAGTGGTTATACAACTTTGCTTTATGATTATTTATTATGATTCATAATTATCAATATGATTATTCATCATATTCATCATATATATGCTTCATGATTATTCATATTCAATTTATGATTATTCATTATGAATATGATCATTATATTCATTATATCCATATAATCATATATAATTATATGATTATTCACTAAAACAATCATATTTTTATTTAATCTCATTTATATTTTGTATATATACATTTTTGTATGTGTATTGTATTTTACGAAGTTAACAAAGGCTGTAAACCAAACCAAAAAAAGGGCTCATTACTGAAACAGATGCCAGTTCCCAGTGGAATGGATATAACAGTTGATTTCAAGAGCCCGGCAATGGGGGTGTCTGGGTGGCTCAGTTGGTTAAGTATCTGCCTTCCACTCAGGTCATGATCTCAGGGTCCTGGGATCAAGTCCCTCATTGGGTGCCCTGCTCAGTGGGGAGTCTGCTCCCTCTAATCTCCCCTCTCTGTTTGTGATATCTCTCACTCACTCTCAAATAAATAAATAAATAATCTTTTTAAAACTGTTATTTAAAGAGCCTGGCAATGAAGAGGGGATCCTCTCTGTATAGTCCAGAAAAAATCCAATAGGAAAGCCATATTTCCGTCCTGTGAGGAAACCCCCTGATGGTGGGGGGGGCGGTTAACCTTAATGGAATATCAACATGAAGACTCAAGTATTCTTATCAACCTAATCCTGCAGGGCATCAGCCAGACTCAAGACAGAATTGGGATAAAAATGCACAAGCTTCGAACACTAAGATCTGTCTGGTCATGCTCACAGTTGTCTCAATTCTGGATGGGAGAACCCTCCCTTTCAAATACCCCAGAGTTCTAGCACAGCAGAGGTGCTTTCTTTGTGATGTCATCAGCATCTGCCTCTGACCTGGCCCACCAGAAGTTTCTAATATTGATAATTGGCAGTGACTGTTGGTTGGTGGTGGATAAAAGTGACCTCTCACCAGTCATGAACTTCCCATCTTCTGGGAGAGAAGCACTAGTAAAAGAGGCTACTACTAGCTAAGAACATCTAAGTGGTGAAGCACTGGTGAGTGGGGCCCTAGCCTGAGGCCAGGAGGAAGGGGGCAGGCCTAAATTCTCTGCCATGGAGGGCCAAGTGGTTATTGGGGCCTGGCTTCACTCTGGCCCCCCAACTTGGGGAATGCCAGCTTCCAATGAGGGGTCAGTGCTATATTTCTGGACTTAAGCCTGAGGCCTTGTTCTATCTTGAAATCTACAATCTCATGTCTGGTTAGATGGAAGACACTGGAAAAATCATTTTCCAACCCAATACATTGCTCCCCTCCCTTCTGCACAGGAAATCAAATTCCCTCCTGTTCAGAAAAGCAGATTAGAGTGTGTGATAGAAACCCAAACCCCAAACATGGACCCACATTCTTGGAAAGCTTTGATTTGGCTCTTGGGGGGCAGCAGATACCCTACAGTATCTGGACTGTCATTTAAGGTATGAATAGTGACGTGATTCTGCCTTAAAAATACTGTCCCTGTTAGTGGCATGAGTTTACATTCTGGGTCCTATAGCAAAATCTGTGGAGTCTTATGTCTATCACCTCTGGACCCACAGCCACCCTCCCCTGCTTACTCCCTAGCAGTTTTATCCAGCACCCAGCAGTGCTGACCCAGCTCCAGGTCTAGGGTGTTGGGGACTCTGGTGTACCCTTCCTGCCTTGAAGCCTAAAACCAGTGGAGTCTAATGAAAAATGGGGAGTTAGCCCATCTTGCTGACTCTTCCTGTGTCTTCCACCTTTCCCCTGTCATATTGCGTTTTCCTGAGCATCTCATCTGGGCAGTACAGAAAGGCCATGAACAGTTGTTAGGTTGTGTACAGTTGTGTTTGTTTTTTTGCAGTTACATTCAGTTCTGCAATGAACATCCTTGTGTATGTATGTCTTTATGAGCTCAGGGGAATGTTTCTGATGAGATGATTTCTAGACAATAGTGGGGAGGTCCCAGGGTCACTGTGGGCCCATAACACTCTTCTGAGGCCTATGCTCCTGCACTTGTTCACTGGGATGGTCGAGAACTTCAGGCAATCTCACTGATCAATAATCAAAATCACCTTGCTAAGCTCTGGGATCTACCCTCCCCGCCCTGCAACAATGCCATTAAGAAGTATTTATTGAGTCAGGGGCAATGTGCTAGATAATAGGAATCAAAAGAAAAAGGAGGTACGATCCGATCCATAATCTAGTAGGGAAGAAGAAATATAATCAATGAACCAAAATCTCTGCCTTCTGATTCTTGAAGAAAAGTGTCATCTTGGATGGCTGAGTTTTCTGGATGCTGAAGGTCTCTACCTTTAAACATATATGTTTTATTTTATGTTAACCATTTTTGATCAGAAATACTTTCTAAATTAACCTTGTTTTCATCTTAAATGAAAACATTTAGTCAGAATTAACCTTCTCTTAATGATGCAGCATATTTCCAACATTACCCTGAAATGCCATGATGTCCCCAGGCCTCTCGGAGTGACCCTGAACTAGAAGACTTCCGACTTTGTTTCATAGTTGTTCTATCTTCTCTTGCTCTTGACTTTTGCTTGTTTCACTGTGCTTGCTTATTTATGAGTCCTTTCTTCTTCCGGTGTGCTCCTGCTCATCTGCTGTGGGCTTGACAATCAGGAGACTACGTTTGTCAGTTAGGCTTCTGGTTCAGCTGTTGTGACAGAGACCAAAGCGTTCAGCCATCCAAGGCTCTTCTCCAGGTCATCATGCAACTCAGGTTCTTAATGTCTTGTTGAGTGGGCAACCTGAGGGTATGTCCTTGCCAGCTTCATCAAGCTGCTCCCCACCCATCCCCATGCCCATGGTCCAGTCTGCACAAAGGGAAAGAGGAAGTGGGGAGCAGGCAACTTCCTTTTAAGAGTGTAGCCCAGAAGTGAAACATGTCACTTTCACTCATTTCCCATTGGCTAGAACTTAGTCCTGTAGTTGCTGCTGGCTGCAAGGGAGGCTGGGAAATGTAGTCTCTGGCAAGGTAGCCATGAATCCAATTTTAATCTTGGAAGCTCTGCTGCTAAAAGGAAGTGGGAAGGAAAGATATCAGGGGACCCTTGGCAGTCTCTGCCACCCTGGATCTGTTGAAATTGTATGTAGAGTAAATGTAGGTGGGCTCTCATTGAAGATCTCTACAAGGTGCTCTTCTGCAGAAAAAGCACGAATTCTGACAGTGTGACAGTTCCATCTGTCTGGATGGCTCAGGAGCCTTTGGTTTCTTTGCTGTTGTTCTGGATTATGTTCTCAAACAAGACACTGGCGGTTAACAAAACAGTCATAAAGACGATAGCATAGTAGTCATTGTCTTTCACAGAACTCCTACCTCAGTCCACATAAGAGCATGAAAAATGTTCTCAGCACCCACGAGTTGGAAGCAACTTTCCTTCAAAAGCCTCCCCAAGCCCACAAAGCCTCAGCTATTCATTTCATACACCTTTACTGAGTACCTTCTACCAGCTTCACCCTCATCTAGGTGGCTGGTATTCAGCTGGTTAGGACACTGGTTAGGACAGAGGGGTCATGTCTTTGATTATATCACTGTAATGCCCACCTGGCATTTTCATGGGTTCTTGTTCTTCCTCTTCTGTGTCTCCCTTTAGTGCACATCCTTGATGCCTCCTAGGTCTTGCCTCCAGGAGCAGGAGTGACTTATGTGTGGGCTTGTCAGTCTTATCCCTTGCTGCTGCTCAAACACTTTCCATGGCTCCCATGGCCTACCTAGTAAAGTTCAAACTTCTGAGCCTTGTCTTTGAGGTCCTTGAAGACCTGCTTCCAGCTTTCCATTCTGGCCTCGGCTCCCACCAGAGGGTATGTCCAGGGGTCAGGCTCACTAGGGAAGCAGGCTGCGCAGGTTCTATGCGGATGGGACCTTGGCAGAGGGCTTGGAGAGCTGCTGAAACCAGCTCTTGATCTGGGCTAGAATACTCACCATTCAGTCTCCTCCCAGGACACTCAGTCCAGGACGCCTGGGAGTTTCATTGTTGGGTCTTCCCTCCACTTTATCTAGGTCTTTCCAAGAAGGGAGAGATGAACAGTGACCTGCTTCTTCTGTATGTGGAAAACTGAGTTAAGTACTTTCTATGAATTTTATATTCCTACCCACCCTGTGAGGTAGGTACTGTAATCGGACTCCTTTTATTTGTGTCAAGGTGCCTCTTACAGATGAGGAAGTTAATTTCAGAGTGGTTAAGCAACTTGTACAAGGTGACATAGCTGGTAAGAGACAAAAGTCCGGATCTGAACGAAGGTTCAACTGCATCTGAAGACCATGTTTTTTCCACTTAACACTGGGCCTTTCTAAAGCCCCATTACATAAGGCCCTTAGTCCTTTCACCCTGAGATCAGACACTAGCTCTGTAATGAGGAAGCAGAGGAAAGAGACAACAAGCTACTTCTGTTCAGGCTTCTCTCTCTCCTGCCAGTACCCAGGACAGTAACGATGGCAACAACCACTAATATTCACTGAGCATCTACTTCGTGCACAATATCTCATTTCATCCTCATAACCGCCTTCCAATGTTGTTGTTATTTCCTTCATTTTACATATGCAAAGAATGAGACTCAGAGAGGTTAAGCCCCATATTTAGATGGCCCAGCGGGGATTCGAATCCAGGCAGCTGGAGTTCTTAAATGCTGCTCTTGCATTTATCTGGCTGAGAAACACCCCCGGAAGGCACAGCTCCCCTCCCTGCAGCATCTTGTACCTTGTATTCAGCTGCTTCCTCTAAAGTCTTCTCATCTGATTGCTAATAACTCCTAATGATCAATTCTTACCCTTATAAAACTGTAGACAGTCCCTTTTCCGCTCTCCTCACCCATTAGCCATTATACTGATAGTATGGGATAATGTCTATAAAATAAACGTGCCTGGGCGGGCCCCTGTCTGGGAAAGAGAGAGTGAGTTCCCTACTACCCCTTACTCTGCATACGGCTCTTTGGGGATTCAAACACGGGTACCTGCCTCCAGGGCCCAAAGTAGCGTCTCTAGCCCAATAGCCAGGACTTTGATGAAACTGGAGACAAGAAGGGGACAGTGGCCCAGGCCAACTGCAAAGGACCCAGCCCACTCCTTTGGGCCTCCCAGGCAGGGCTGTGGCCAATCTGTAGATCTTTTCTCTGCTGGGGAAGAAGGAGGGAGTACCAGCTGCTGGGTACCAGGAGCCGGTCCCAGGGCGGGGCAGAACCCTGCTACCTTTGTGTCGTTGTGCATCTTTTCTTGCTTTGGCTGGCGCGGGTGGGGAGGTTCGGAAGGAAGACACGCCTCAGAGGAGAGCTTGGGGTAGGGGTGAGGTTGTAGGGTGGGCGGAGAGCGGCAAGACAGCTTCCGAGGCCCCCGGCATCAGAGGGAGCCGGAGCCATGGCCGCAGGGACCGGCAGCCTTGTGCGTTTGCGAGGGTAGTTTGCAGATGGTTCCTGGTAGAGACGGGGTCTCTGAGGCGGAGCCCGGGCTTTTGTATATGATAATCCAGCCTGGGTTCCCCGGTGGGTCGGAGCAGCTTTGGGGCGGAGCCAAGCTTGGCTCCAGCCGGGGAGGAGCCGGGATGCCGCTCCCGCGATGATGCAGAGGGGAATTTGCTGACAGTCCCTTGCCAGGTGGGGCTGGCTTCACCAGGCCCGCGAGGAGGACCGGCTGGCTGTCTCCTCCCAGGTAAGGAGCGTGCTGCCTGTCACCGTATCCCGGCGGCCGGGGCACCCTGCCTGGGGCTGGGCCGTGACGCCCAAGCGCAGATGTGGTGAGCACGCGGGTGGTGTGAGCCAGGACTGATCAGGCCGGGAGAAGGGGCGCGGAATCCGGGTCCTGGACGGGGGAGGGGGCGGGGAGGGACTGCTTGCTCTTTGCTTTCCGGGACCTCGACTGGGCGGGGTGGGGGTGGGGGAGACTGCGCCACAGTCCCTTGGCACGCTGGCTGGCTGCCGGCCTGGACCCAGGGAAGGGTGGAATGAGCTGCCCACCAGGGAAGGCCGTAGCTTGGTCGACTGTCTTCGCTGGGTTTGGGGTGGGGGGGGTGGGCGGGAGGCTCCCCTCACCCCCCCACCCCTAACCCCAACCTCCGCCTGCTTGACAGCCAGGTGGGTTGCCTCTGCAGAGTACCCCCACCCAGGGATTCCCCAGGGCTGTGCCGCCCACTCACTGGGCTGGGCTGGGCTGGGAGGGGAGGGGGTGCGCTTCCCCCTGCAGTCTACTGCACCGTTATGAGTTACGACAGCGTCACCGCTGCTGGCTGCCGGGTAGGGGTCTCATTCTGTACTGGTGGGCTGGGCTCCTGGGCCCCCTGGACTAGAGGATGCCACATTTTCTCATATGCTCGCAGAGAAAGGTTCTTGCATCCATCCCTCTCTTGGCCTTGAGAGAGAAACTTTGGATTTGGGTGTAGGACCTGGGGAAACTGAGGCGGGGGGGGGGGTGCTGTGGCTTCACTGAGGTCACTTAGCAGGTCCTACAGAGCTGTCCTTCCAGGCACTGCCTTGACCATCTAATGCTCTCTGGAGGGGCAAGGGCCAATCTTGCTCTCCAGGCTCCTGGTCCAATTTGGGGTGGATGACTACCCCCACTGCAGGGCCCTCTTTTCCCATCCCTGAGAATAGAGGAGGTTACAACTTCTGCAGGGGCTCTCGGGTGTTAGGGGTGTGAACACTGCAAGGATAAGAGTTGTCTGGGGACAGGAGAAAATCGCTCATGAAAAACGCTCATCTGAGCAGAGGGGACTGTGGGCCTCTATCTCCTTGTGGGTTCTGGGAGAGAGGGAGAGTTGGCTTCTGGAGAGGAAGCCCTGAGGGGGCAGCCCAGTTCCAGGCTTCAGTCCTTGTACTGGCCTTGTTGAAAGCCACCTTCAAGTTCTCAGGCTGCTGTGGGAAGGGGATGAGGAGATGGACTTTCTCCTCTGACGGCCTGCGTCTCACTGGAAAAGAGGCCAAGGAACCATGTTGGTAGGATGGCCTTCTCCCAACGCCACCCCTGGGGTATAGCATCTCACCCTTGCTCTCTCCCCAACACCTGTCCCCTGGAGAAATGGACTACTGTTGGTTCTGTGGCTCTTGGAGATGAACTCTTCCCAAATTCACCTTGTCCTCCTTCTGTCTGAAGCAGATGCCTTTCTCTCAAGGGAAACTGAGGTAGGGAGAGAGCTATATTTTACCTTAGAGCTAAAGCCAGCCAGCGCCAGGGAGCAGGTGAGGAAACTGAGGCACAGAGGGTGCAGAGAGTTGCTCCAGGTCTCTCACCTACACACAGGTCTCCTACTCCCCTGGCCCAGCACAGGGGTGTGGATGAGGCCCCTTCCTCTCTCCTCTCCTCCCACAGCCACCATCCCTGGTAGTGTGAGGCCTTGAGTGCCTCCTGAGGGGTGGAGGCGGCTGTCAGTCAGAGGGGACAGCTCTAGCATTTTCTCCTCCTTTACAAGATGTTTTCAAGTTAGAAAGAAAGCAGCTAGAAGAGGAGAGACAAAGTCACTCAATTCCCTTCCCATCGTGCTTCCACAGGGGACAGTTTCCGTGGGGCTCTTGGGGCAAGTGCACCTCTCCCTCCTGTCCGGGTGCCAGCTGTTGTGGCCACAGCTGGGAGAGGACCCACGGGGCCAGTGGCTTCAATCCCCCCTCGGACTGCAGGGCAGGATGGCGGTTCCTGCCCAGCCCAGCCTTATTCTGAGTGAAAGGGGAGTTACCTTGTTCCTGGTGCATGAGTGGGGCTCTTTGGACACAGCCCCTGCGCACAGAGCCCCAGAAGCTGGACCCTGGTGATTCTGCAGCACGGCTTGGGCTGCGGGGGGGATCACCAGTTAATCACCAGGGGGACCTGTGGGAAGGGATGGGGTTCCCAGTAAACCAGATCAGAACTAGCTGCCCATGGGGTGACAGTACAATGCCAGAGAGAGAAGAGGACCTATCTGGTGTCCAGTTCCTCTGCTGGGATGCCCTGAGGGTCTCCAGAACAAGGACCACTGCCCCATCCTGAGAAGTTGGTGGTGTGTCCCTCCCAGCCAGCAGAGGCAGGGTCAGGCTGCGGAGAGGCTCCTGGAAAGGAACCACTCGTGGAGAAGCATGGCATAGGTTCTGGACCAGAGCCCTTTTTGGCTGGCCCCCTGCCGTTGGTTTTCCTACCTGACAGCTGGGCACGAAAACACCTTCCCCAGCTGGGTCAAAGGGTGTTGGAAACATGTCACCCATTTATTACAGATGGGAAGGGCTATTCCTGGACACTGGTGTAGATCGAAGCTGTCTGTTTCCAGCTTTCTTGGGGGAAAATGTGGCTCTTCCCTCTCTGGGGGATGCCCTCTCCCCTGTGGACAGTCTAGGGCACTCCTTGAAGGCTTGGAAGGCAGGCCGTCCCTCCCTCATGCACCTGGGGTTGTGTTTTGGCCCCTGTGATATTTAACAGAACTCCCCCACAGCCAAGCACTGGTGACCGGGGGCCCTGTGGACCTTGCTGCCAGTCTGTAATCTCCCCACTGCCTGTCACAGCCCAGGGACACTGTCTTTCCTCTGGTTCTTCCTGGAAGCGGCTGGTGGAAGAACCGCAGAGATGATGGGCATAAAGTCCTGGGGAGCTGTTTGCACGCAGTGTCCAGAGTGCAGGAGACCACCCAGCGTTTGGAGCCTCAGGCAGGCTCACTCTGGGAACGGCTGTAATGACAATGCTCTGAGGAAGTGAGATCAGCAGCTTTAAAGCACTGTTTAGCCTGGGGCAGGGCCCTGTGTCCTCTCTCTGTCTTGGGAAAGCCACGGTTTTCCTGGGTTACTCACCTATCAGCTTGGGTGCTGTGGACTGGACTTCCCGTTATTGCCATAATTGGCTGGTGCAACTCGTGCAGAACAGGGTTCCAAGGGGAGCTAGGATGAGAACTGGGCAGCTCATGGGGTACTGTGTGTCTTTGTCATAGATCTGTCTAGACCGCCCTGGGCAAACTGAGGCAGCTCTTACAAAGAACACCTGTGGCCAGACCCCTGCGTCCTGTGTTTCTAGGGCAGGGAAGGCAACCAAGCTGCGGTGTTACTCCCCAGCACCCGTGGCTGCGGAAACATGGAGAGGCAGGGGTGGGGTGGCGGGGGCAGGGGGATGCCCACAGTCACCCCCTGCCTCCTCCTGGTGATTCGGATTGTTCCAAAAGGGAACTGAAGCCTGGAGCCATTTGCAAAACCAGGATCCAAGTGTCCTGGGATCCCCTGGTCTGTCGTCCCCACCCTTCCATCCTGCTGTTCTGCACAAGCACTCCTAAGACAAGATCAGCCCAGTCTTCCCAGAATTGTGCCCCATGAGAGGGACACTGGCCTCAGGCCATAGGATCCTGTCAAAAGAGAAGGGCATCCTGAGGTCTTTGGAGGTACATATGGGCACGATGTGCCTGTGGCTGCCTGGCTGGGGATGTGGCCGTGTGCTGGGCTTTGACATGGGGGCCTCAGTGCCTCAGGTGTCTGAGTGGCAGTGATGAAACCCTAGGCTGGAAATGCTGCAGAGGGCAAATGAGCCCCTGGGGACAGCAACTGGTTTTGCTGGGGGCCGTGGAGCACGAGGGACAAGGCACACACAGACACCTTGTCTGGGGGCACGTGGGAGCCGAGTTTCTACCCTCTTCATTATCTGCTCCTTTCACTTCTTTCTCTGAGTGTTCTGTTCACAACCTGGTGAGATAATCCCCGCCACAGGGGGCCAGCCCAGCCCCCAGGGTGGAGGTTTGGGGGGAGTGGCAGGAAGCAGAAAGGAGGGCATACCTGCGTGTGCTTAGGGACCCGGAACCCTGTTCTTTCCATGCGCTCCCCCCTTTACCGGCTCAGTGGTGGCTGTCTAGGGTCTCTGGGCAGGCTGGCCACGTTTTGGTGGCAGTGGTTGACCAACAGTGTGGACAGCTTCGGGCACTGTTTGAACTGAGCTGTTCCCTCCAAAAGAGCGGGCAGATGGCGGGGTCTTCCCAGAACCAGAGGGTGTGTGTGGGGCATGGGGGACAGGCGTGGGGGACGTCTGTCCTTCGGTAGGACTGGAGCCCTTCTGGACTGGGAGCTCACGTGCCCAGAACTGCAAACGCAGCCAGGCTCTGGGGAGAGCTGCTCAGGCAGTGGAACGACAGCCTGAACCGTGTCCCTGCCCTGAGGTCCTGGTGCCACTGAATGACCTCACATTCCTTGTTATTCCTGGGGGAGGGGCAGAGCAGGTGTGAGTGGCCCACTTGATGGATGTGAACACTGAGGCTCAGAGAGGTTTTAACAGCCACAACCACACGCAGGCGCACGTACATTCGCCGGCTCCAGAGCAGCTGAACCCAGAGCGAGTCCAGGCCTGTGTGACTCCCAAGGAGTGCCCCTCCTCCCGAGCATGGCTGACAACCTCCGCTCACCTGCTATCCCCGCTGCTGGTGGTTTTGCTGAAGTGGCTTAAGACAAAAGGACTTGGAAGCGAAGGTCGTGCGTGTCTCCCCTTTCCCTCCACTCTGGGCCAGGTGCCCAGAGCTAGGCTCTGCTAAAGGACTGCAGGGAATACGGAAGGACAGGACTCCTACCCCACCATCACCTCAGGCCCCAGGACGCACTGCAGGCTTGATCAGATGGGCTGAGCTAGGCCAGGGCACGAGATTCAATGCAGGGGCCCTGGCTTCGTGCTTCACGGAGGGTATCCCCAGCCCCCTGGCCTGACACCTGCCTAGAACAGCTAGAATGGAGGGGACAGGCAGCAACAGCCTGGGCTCACAGGACTGCAAAGCGGAGGACGCGGAAGGGCTGAGTCCCAGCACTCTGCTGTGGGTCTGGGGCAGAAGTCCAGGCCCAGTGACCTGATCCGTCCCCAGAGACAGAGGGAGGAGAGAGGTGGAGGTGGGGGGGACAGGCTCTCTGACCTACTCCTACTCCAGGGCCTGGGTACCCCAGCGATTTGTCTCTTATCAGGTGAGTCATCTTTGAGCCCATCTCTGACCTGGTCACTTCTTACTGGCTTCCCAGAGCCTGCCATTGGAGACTGAGCTTGGGTTAGACCCACTTACCTTTTCCAGCCTGTCTTCCTGCTTCCTTTCACCTTCCCACACACTCTGTTCTGGCTCAAGGCTCTTCCTGCATGGAGCGGGGATGGATCAGATCACCCTGAAGATTTTACAAAATACGCACGCTGGCTTCTCTACCCTTCCTCCCCCCTTATGCTCGCCCCTTGTTCAGCTAAGAACCACCACTCGGTCACATCCAAGGTGCCCAGGCCGTTTGACCCACCCCCTCCTCCCAGCCCAGTCATTCCATCATCTCCAGCCTCATTCAGTCAGACCCTCCCTGCCTTTCAAACTCCGGTTCCCATGCCACCTCCTCCATGAAGCCTTCCCTGGATCCCTGCCAGGAGAGGCCTCATAGCCTTTAATGCACTTGTCCCATTAGCATCTGTCTCTTGTGCTAGACAGTGAGCTCATCCTGACATTTATCAAGTGTTCACTGAGTGCCAGTCACACACATGCCCTCTGGTAACTTGTGGGGGAGGGGGCAGGTGGGCAAGTCAACTGATCGTGGGACAGCTGCAGAAATGCTGGAGTAACGGTGGGACGAAGCACTGGGGAGGTTTCCGCAATGACATTCAAAGCTGCAACTGTACATACTTTATGACCAACAGTTTCGCATCTAGGTGTATAATTACCTCGAGAAACTCACACGTGTGCTTGAGGAGACAGCTCCAAGGATATCTAGGGCAGTAAGGCTGGAAGCACAAAAGAGGTCTCCACATCAGTGTCTTCAGTGTCTACAGTGATGGAGCAGACAACTACAAATGTGATCTTACGCAGCAGTTAAAACACACGGAATTGGAAGATTTTATGTTTTGTAACTTCTACCTCAATAAACAAGCGCGCGATTGGTATTAGCATAAATAAATCTCAAACAGTATTGCAAGAAATGGGAAATTGCCGAATAATACCGTTCAGGAACATTTCATTTCCGTGGCAATCACAGACAAAATTGTTTGTGATTTATGGATACAGACATGTTGCAGTAGCTACTAGACTCGCACTTGTGGTCTTGGGCAAGGGGAAGAAGGAGCTGGTGCCGGTGGATGGAAGGAAGGACTTTTAATTTCCGAGTAATGCTGCTTTTAACAAAAAAGATCTGAGGTAAAAATGATAGAATGTTAGCACGAGTTAATTCCATTGGTTTTATTGTTTTAATTTTTTGTGTTTAAAGGTTTTCAAAATTATGGAATGCCTGGGTGGCTCAGTTGGTTAAGCATCTGCCTTCAGCTCAGCTCATGATCCCCAAGTCCTGGGACTGAGCCCCGTATCTGGCTCGCCACTCAGCGGGGAGTCTGCTTCTCTCTCTTTCCCTCTGCCCCTCCCCTCGCTTGTGTGCTTTCTCTCTCAAATAAATTTAAAAAAATTTTTTTAAGATTTTATTTATTTAACAGAAAGAGATCACAAGTAGGCAGAGAGGCAGGCAGAGAGAGAGAGAGAGAGAGAGGAAGGAAGGAAGGAGGAAGCAGGCTTCCTACTGAGCAGAGAGCCTGATGTGGGGCTCTATCCCAGGACCCTGGGATCCTGACCTGAGCTGAAGGCAGAGGCTTTAACCTACTGAGCCACCCAGGCACCCCTAAATAAAAAAATTTTTTTAAAGTTTTGAAAATTAGGGGCACCTGGCTGGCTCAGTCAATGGAAGCCTGAGACTCTTGATCTTGAGGTTGTGAGTTCAAGCCCCACGTTGGGTGTAGAGATTACATACAAATAAAATCTGAAAAAAACTTTTTTTAAATTAAAAAAAAAGTAAACTTGAATGTCAGAGGAAAGGCATTGACTTTTCCCGGGGAAGCCAGGAAAGGTTCCAAGAGGAGGTGGCAGCTGGGGGTTGAAGACAGGGTAGGAGTTGTCACGTGTTACTGGGTGAGGGGGACTTGTGAAAAGGAGATGTGGGATGTTCAAGGCCAGGGCACATGTGCAGGGGCTCTCCGCACTTTTTAAATGTTTTCTGAATGCCCCTCCCCCACTACCTTCCTCATCCTCGTCCCTGATTCCAGCTACTCAGTCTCTGGGCCATGCACATTGTCAGTAGGCTACTGTTCGAACAGCATGGGTCCTTGGATGACTTTTTTAAGGTCTAAGTAATCTAATGGGGGTTGGGGTAGGAATGAGCCAAATATGTAAAATGGAACATTAAAATGGGTAAATAGCCGCTAATACAGAGAAAAGAAAAAAGATTCTTGGAGGATACTGTGCTTGACCACATGTAAATTCAGCTGAAAATCAACTGAAACTGATAGTTTTCTGAGAAGATATAAATCACCAGTTTGACCCCAGAAGAACTAACTGGAAAGCGTGAATGGATCAATAATCACAAGAGAAACTGAGTTTTCATAAAACTCTCCCCCCAAAAACCAGAGGTTTAGCCAACTTTGAATTTTTATAAACCTCCAAGGAAAGGATATTTCTATGTTTTTAAAAAATATTAATTTATTATGAGAGAGTTATAATTTATTATAAGAGAGGTAGAGAATGCCGGGCAGATTCCATGCCCAGCATAGGGCCCGAACTGGGGCTCGATCCCATGACCGGAGCCAAAATCGAGAGTCAGATGCTTAACTGACTGAGCCACCCAGACGCCCCTAATTACATGTTTTTGAAGCTGCACCAACCATACCAGATCACAGAGAAGGAAAGATTCCAAATTATTCTGTGAAGCCAGCATAACACTGACAACAACAAAAAAGAAAAATGACTGAAAAAAAAATCCAATTTCTGAAGACTGGTGCAAAATTCACAAATTAATAACAACAAATAGAATTGCACAGTGTTATGTTTAAAAAACAAATGCACCACAAGTGAGTGGGACTATCTTGAACCAAGTAATAGGTCAAAAGAGGTGAAAACTCACGTAAACAGCTCCATAAATGCTAAAAATGGCTTAAAGGCATTTTGTAAAGTTCAACATATGTCCCTGATTGTATCTCTGTTTTTTATTTTTTATTTTACTTTTTTTAAAGATTTTATTTATTTATTTGACAGAGATAGAGAGATCACAAGTAGGCAGAGAGGCAGAGAGAGGAAGAAGCAGGCTCCCTGCCGAGCAGAGAGCCTGATGCGGGGCTCAATCCCAGGACCCTGGGATAATGACCTGAGCTTAAGGCAGAGGCTTTAACCCACTGAGCCACCCAGGCACCCCTGTATCTCTGTTGTTCAAATGTTTTTGTCACTTTATTTTATTTTCTTGCATCTTGGTAAGTATACTTTTTAATCCCCGTCCCCTATTTTACCCATTCCCCCCACCCGCCTCCCCTCTGCTAACCATCAGTTTGTTCTCTATAGTTAAGAGTCTATTTCTTGGTTTTTCTTTCTCTCTCTCTCTTTCCTTTGATCATCTGTTTTATTTCTTAAATTCCACATATGGGTGAGATCATATTTGTCTTTTTCTGACTTATTTTGCGTAGCATAGCACTTGCTAGCTCTATCCATGTCATTGCAAATGGCAAGATTTCATGCTTTTTTATGGCTGAATAATATTCCATTGTCTCTATATACCACATCTTCTGTATCCATTCATCTATGGATGAAACTTGGGCTGCTTGTATCCTTTGATTATTGCAAATAATGCCGCTATAAACAAAGGGATGGGTGTATCCCTTTGAATTAGTGTTTTCGGTTTTGTGGGTAAATACCCATTAAGTGCAATTACTGGGTTTAGGGTAGTTCTATTATTAATTTTTTGAAGACCCTGTGTACTGTTTCCCACAAAAGCTGTACCAGTTTGCATTCCCACCAACTGTGCATAAGCGTTTTTTTTTTCTCCATATCCTCACCAACATTGTATTGTTGATTTTAGCCATTCTGACAGGTGGGAGGTGGTAGCTCATTGTGGTTTTGATTTGCATTTGCCTGATGATGAATGATATTGAGCACCTTTTCATGTGTCTGTTGGCCATCTGGATTTGTCTTCTTTGAAAAAATGTTTATTCATGACTTCTACCCATTTTTAAATTGGATTATTTGGTTTTTGGGCATTGAGTTTTATAAGTTCTTTGTACATTTTGGATACTTACATTTTATTGGATATGTCATTTGCAAATATCTTCTCTATTCAGTGGGTTGCCTTTTTGTTTTGTTTCCTTCACTATGCAAAAACTTTTTATTTTTTGATGTGGTCCCAATAGTTAATTTTTGCTTTCATTTCCCTTGCCTCAGGAGACATGTCTAGAAGAATGTTGCTGTTGAATGTTGCAATAAGAAATTATTGCCTGTGCTCTTTTTTAGGGTTTTTATGGCTTCAGGTCTCACATTTATGTCTTTAATCCATTTCGAATTTATTTTTTTGTGTAGCGTAAGAAAGTGGTGCCGTTTCATTCTTTTGCATGTTGTTGTCCAGTTTTCCCAACACCATTGGTTGAAGAGAGACTGTCTCCCATTGTGTAGTCATTCCTCCTCTGTCGAAGATTAATTGACCTTATAATTTAGGGTTCATTTCTGGGTTTTCTGTTCTATTCCATCGAACTATGTATCTGTTTTTATGCCAATACCATACTGTTTTGATCACTACCACTTTATAATATAACTTGAAATCTGATACCTCCAGCTTTGCTTTTCTTTTTCAAGATTGCTTTGACTACTCAAGGTCTCAATTTTAACTCTTATTTAATAGGAATAGATGGACATTGCTTAACATAATATTATGCATGTGTGTGTATGTGTGTGTATAGATATACACACATACAAGGGGAAAATGACCATTCTTACCTTAAACATTCTTTAACATTCCTCTAGAAGTACACTCCAATACAAATTTTTGAAAATAGAAGTTATAAAAGGAGGCCAACTTGTCAAGTTGTAGACGATAAGATTCATTATCTGGAGAAAAAAAGAACAAGGTCATCTCCTGAAAAACTACGAGAAATAATAAAGGAATAGAGTAAGATGACTGCTAATAAGTATTAAAATGGTATTTATGACATAGAAACTTTAGATTCTTAGAAAATAAAACGGAAGGGAACATTTACAGTATCAGTAAACACGTTAAACCTGACTAGGAGTCAGTCTAACGGGAGGTGGCAAGAACCAGTCTGGCTGCCGCCATTCACTTCTGTTCCCCAGCACTTAGAAGGGGGCCCAGCAATGGTAATAAAGATTTGTCAAATGCTGAAGCTGGCTGACGGATCAAGGGAACAGAAGCCTTTATGTAGACAGAGACCCAAGCACATCTGAGAGGCAGTCATCGCTGCCATGCAGTGGTCTCTGCATGCCAGGAGCTGTGGGACGCCCCCCACCTGTAGCCGAGCCTGGGACCCAGCCTGCAGAACAGTCCTAGTGTGCTCGAGAGGAGTGTGTGTGCCGCTGCCCTTGCAAGGGGTGTCCCACATCCATGTATCAGGACCAGTAGGTCTATAGTGTTGTAGATACTCAAGTTCTCTGGGTCCTTATTGATCTTTCTGGGGGTCTACCCATTATTGCAAGTGGTTTATTAAGCCCCTTCCTCTGTTGAGTTACTCTTTCTCCCTTCAGTTCTGTCTGTGTCATATAATTGCGTGCTCTGCTGTTAGGTGCACATGTATTTATAATTCTCATCTCTTTCTGGAGAATTGACCTTTTTAATCATTCTAGAATAGCCTTCTTTGTGCCTTGCGGCAGTTTTGGACTTTGGATCTACTTTGTCTGGGGGCAGTGTGGCCACCCCTGGTTCTTTTTTTTTTTTTCCCCCTCTTCTGGTTCTCATTTGCATACAGTATCTTCTCCCATCCCTTTTTTTTTTTTTAATTTCTTTTCAGTGTAACAGAATTCATTGTTTATGCACCACACCCAGTGCTCCATGCAATATGTGCCCTCCATAATACCCACCACCAGGGTCCCCCAAACCTCCCACCCCCCGCCGCCCCTTCAAAACCTCAGATTGTTTTTCAGAGTCCATAGTCTCTCATGGTTCATCTCCCCTTCCAATTTCCCTCAACTCCCTTCTCCTCTCCATCTCCCCATGTCCTCTGTGTTATTTCTTATGCTCCACAAATAAGTGAAACCATATGATAATTGACTCTCTCTGCTTGACTTATTTCACTCAGCATAATCTCTTCCGGTCCCTTCCATGTTGCTACAAAAGTTGGGTATTCATCCTTTCTGATGGAGGCATAATACTCCATAGTATATATGGACCACATCTTCCTTCTCCATTTGTCCATTGAAGGGCATCTTGGCTCTTTCCACAGTTTGGCGACCGTGGCCATTGCTGCTATAAACATTGGGGTACAGATGGCCCTTCTTTTCACTGCATCTGTATCTTTGGGGTAAATACCCAGTAGTGCAATTGCAGGGTCGTAGGGAAGCTCTATTTTTAATTTCTTAAGGAATCTCCACACTGTTCTCCAAAGTGGCTGCACCAACTTGCATTCCCACCAACAGTGTAAGAGGGTTCCCCTTTCTCCACATCCTCTCCAATACACGTTGTTTCCTGTCTTGCTAATTTTTGCCATTCTAACTGGCGTAAGGTGATATCTCAATGTGGTTTTGATTTGAATCTCCCTGATGGCTAGTGATGATGAACATTTTTCATGTGTCTGTTAGCCATTGGTATGTCTTCATTGGAGAAGTGTCTGTTCATGTCTTCTGCCCATTTTTTGACATGATTATCTGTTTCTTGTGTGTTGAGTTTGAGAAGTTCTTTATAGATAATTTGTTTTCCTCTTCTGGTTCTCATTTGCATACAGTATCTTCTCCCATCCTTTTGCCTGCAGCCTACATGTGTCTTAAAGCTTGCTCAGGTGAGTCTGTTACAGACAGCCCCGTACCTGAAATAACTCACTTAATCCTCATCATAGGTAATGCTGTTATTATTATCATTTTTGGAGGAGGAAACCAAGGCACAGGAAGGTCAGGTAACTTCGCTTAGATCCAATGAAGCTGGAATTTGAACCAGCACTTGACTCAGAGGTCATGCTCTTTGTGTCCATCCTTCTACATGGTTAAATTGAGATTTTAAATTTAGAGAAGGATGGTGGGATGGAGGGAAGGAAGAGAATATTCCTACATGACTTTGGGGCAACTCTCTACCTCCTTGGGGGAAAAATAAAGCTGGGCCCCACTATAGTCCTTACACCAAAATATATTCTAGAAAAAAAAAAAAGATTAAAATGAAGATAGGAGAAAACCCAAACTGTACTAGTGAAAAACAAGGGCAAGTATTCTTAAGATGCTCTAGTAAGAAATTCTTCTGACTACAGAAAAATAAATTTCTGTAAGCCTAAAATGTCATAAATAAAATAAAAGAGACCTATGACAGTTTAGAAAAACCTCTTAAGAATCACCACCACTCAGCATCAGGGAAATACAAATCAAAACCACAATGAGATACCACCTCACACCAGTCAGAATGGCTAAAATTAACAAGACAGGAAACACAGATGTTGGCAAGGATGCGGAGAAAAGGAAACCCTCTTACACTGTTGGTGGGAATGCAAGCTGTTGCAGTCACTTTGGAAAAACAGCATGGAGGTTCCTCAAAAAGTTAAAAATAGGGGCACCTGGGTGGCTCAGTGGATTAAAGCCTCTGCCTTCGGCTCAGTTCATGATCTCAGGGTCTTGGGATCAAGCCCCACAACAGGCTCTCTGCTCAGTAGGGAGCCCGCTTCCTCCTCTCTCTCTCTGCCTACCTGTGATCTCTCTCTCTCTGTCAAATAAATAAAATCTTTAAAAAAATAAAAGTTAAAAATAGAGCTACTATATGACCCAGCAATTTTGTACTATTAAATATTTATCCAAAGGATACAAATGTAGTGATCCACGCACCCCAATGTTTATAGGAGCAATGTCCACAACAGCCAAACTGGAAAGAGCCCAGATGTCCATCGACAGATGAATGGATAAGGAAGATGTGGTGTACACACACACACACACAAACACACACACACACACACACACACACACACACACACACACACAGGACTATTACTCAGCCATCAAAAAGAATGAAATCTTGCCATTTGCAACAATGTGGATGGAACTAGTGGGTATTTTGCTAAGTGAAATAAGTCAGAGGAAGACAAATACCATAAGATTTCCCTCATATGTGGAATTTCAAAAACAAAATAGATGAATATAGGGGAAGGGAAGGAAAAATAAGATAAGAACAGAGAGGAAAGCAAACCATAAGAGATGCTGAACTCTAGGAAGCAAACTGAGGGTTGCCAGAGGGGAAGGAGGTAGGAGGATGGGGTCAGTGGGTGATGGGCATTAAGGAGGGGATGCGAGGTAATGAGCTCTGGGTATTATATGCAACTGATAAATCTCGAAATTCTACCCCTGAAACTAATAATATACTGTGTGTTAACTAAACTGAATTTAAATTAAAAAAAACAACAACAACAACAACAAAGAAAGATGCTTTAAAAAAATCAGTAAGATAAATTGGAGAGGACATAAGCAGTTCACAGAAAAATAAATGCAAAGGCCAATCAATCAATAAACATGAAAATAACATCTCTTTCTGATAATTACAAAATGACACATCAAAACAAGACATCAGTTTTCAAGGTTTTAAAATTTTTTTTTAAGATTTTATTTATTTATTTGACAGACAGAGATCACAAGTAGGCAGAGAGACGGGCAGAGAGGAAGGGAAGCAGGCTACCCACTAAGCAGAGAGCCCTATGTGGGGCTCGATCCCAGGACTCTGGGATCACGACTGGGATCATGACCCAAGCCAAAGGCAGAGGCTTTAACCCACTGAGCCACCCAGGCGCCCCAGTATTGGCAAAGTTTAAAGATTTGATAACAAACAGTATCGGGGTCGGGGGGTGCAGGCAGTCTTGTGCGTGGCTGGGGCAGTTCAGACTGGTTCATCCTGTTTGGAAGACAATTCGGAAACATCTATCAGAATTTTAGATGCATGTAACCCTCAACTCCTTACTTTCTATCCTACAGCTCACCTCACACATAGGTACAAAGATATATAACCAAAGATTTTTTTTGCAGGCAAAAGGTAGAAACAACCTCTAAATACCCATTAACAGGAGTAGACTCACAGAAATTACAGTGCGTTTTTCAGTGGAACACGTGAACTGCTGTAAAAACGAGGGACGTGTGTGTGCTGTGTGTGAGGTGTGGGGTGTGTGTTAATGCAGAGATGGGGTGTGTGTGTGTTAACTAACGAAACAGAGTACCGGAATCTGTTCCAGGCTGGGCTTAGAATAAAGATGCAGGCATGGATATGTATTTGTCAATATTTATGGGAAATTTTTGGAAGGAAACTTACACAGGAAATGTGGCTGTGTTTGGGAGTGGGACAGAGGTTTGGGGGAACAAGGGGACTTTTCACTGTGCCTTAGTTTGAATGCTTTGATTTTTTTTCCCCCGATAAGCATGTTATTTTCAGAATTGAAAAAGAATAGTTAAGGGGCGCCTGGGTGGCTCAGTGGGTTAAAGCCTCTGCCTTCAGCTCAGGTCAGGATCCCAGGGTCCTGGGATCGAGCCCCGCATTAGGCTCTCTGCTCAGCAGGGAGCCTGCTTCCTCCTCTCTCTCTCTGCCTGCCTCTCTGCCTACTTGTGATCTCTGTCTGTCAAATAAATAAATAAATTCTTTAAAAAAAAAAAAAGAATAGTTAAGAAAAACAGAAAGGGAGAATACTGGTTAAGTGCCTCCCTCTGAACTTTCTTTTTATATTTCTTCATGGGCTTCCCTTCTCTGACATTTGTAATTTTCGATCTGGAAGAGCCAAAGAGACATCTCCAGTCTTCATCTTGTCCTCAGGGAAAGGGGGCCTGGAGAGGTTTCAGCAGCTGCTGGGGACCCCTGGGTAGTCTGTCTGCAGAGACGGGGCTCCTGTGATGCTGCTTGTGGGAGAGAGACCAATGACCCCTTTATGCATGTGGTCAAAGCTTCATCCTTGGTCGTGGCCCTTTTCTGACACGTAGTCCAGCGACTCTTATTTCGCATGCATCCACATGGGAAACCTTTTAAAATGCACATTCCCAGGCACCTTCCTGGAGATTCTAATTCAGTGGGCTGGGGTAGGGCCCGTAAATCTACATGTTAGCAAGCCTCCCCCTTCACCAAAAGGTGCTGAAGTCCTACTTGAAGTCCCCTGATGGATATGGGCCCCTCTGAGCTCCCCAGCTCAGCCCTGCTGGCCGCGTCTGGGTATCTGGGCTGAAGTCCCCCCACATGGGAAAGTGGGGTGCTCCCAAGTCACCAGGAGGGACTTTTATTTTTTATTTTATTTAATTTTAATATTTTATTTGTCAGAGAGAAAGAGAGAGAGCACAGGCAGGGGAGCGGCAGGCAGAGGGAGAAGCAGACTCCCCACTGAGCGTGGTGTCCGATGCGGGACTCGACCCCAGGACTCTGGAATCATGACTTGAACCAAAGGCAGACGCTTAACCGACTGAGCCACCCAGGCGTCCCAGTGCTTAGACTCTGAGGGCATTGCTCCGTCCGTGGGGTCCCTCCCCTCAGGCTCATGCTCACCTAGGATGAAGGGTGGCTCCCCAGCTCACCCACCCCAAGGATGAGCAGCTGGATGCAGAACTAGGGGACCAGCTGGGGGGTCAACCGGGGTGCCCCGCCCCCCATGAGAACTCCCCTGAGGCAGGCCTCCTGGCGAGATGCTGACACGCGTGTGGGGCTTAGGCTGCTGGGCTGGGTGAGGAGCCGCAGGGAGGTTGGGGAGATCTGAGGTGCTTTGTTGTCCCTGTGCCACAGAGCCTTGGAGGAGCCATCGTCGTGGTCAGGAACCGAGCAGGGACAAGGCTGGGCCACTCAGAAGCACCTGAGGACTGATCAAGAGGAGGGAGGGCCCGTGACCAGGCATCTGCCTGAGCCGCACACCTCACCTGCTTGTCCAGGTAGGTGCTCTTTCCACCGTCCCACCCAGCAGTGCTAAGACCCTAACACCAGCTTCCTCTGTCAGCCTGAGGAAATGCGGCCACCCCATCGCCGGTGACCTGGGGCTCTCCAGCCACGGCTTGGGTGAGCGCTCTCCCGAAGTCGTCCTAAACCCACGGCCTGATGGGGGGTGCAGGAAAGCCCAGTCCTCTTTCTGAAGGACACTGTCCCAGGTGATCTTGGCTCCTGCAGCCTGGTCCTTAAGGGGGCCAGAGGCTACTCTGGCTCTGGTCAGGATGTCCCCCACCCCACAGAAACGCCCCCCGGCTGAGCGGTTAGCTGGGTCCCGTGTGGCTCCTGCCCGCGCCGAGCTCAGTCTGGGACAGGCCCAGAATGCAGCCAGACACATCCCTTCCAAGAGTGCCCTGCCTTTCGACGCGTTTTCCTCAGGAAGGGATTATGACAGATGGTATCTTCGTAGACTCTTCGAGCTGGAAGGGATCTTAGTGCTATATCCTACCTCAGTCTCTTTTTACTTCTCAAGGCTTACTTATACCAGTAGTGCTGTTGACAGTGTTGTAGCTGAATGTCTCAGAGAAACCAGATGTAATTTTGTCAAAACCGTCTAGGATACCCTAGGGTCTCAGGCAGCCCTTCCCGGGTTCGGCTGCCTCTTCCCTGCCTGGCCTCAGCCAGTCTCTCCCCCGAACCACCCCGTCACCTCTTCTCTATTTCCACCTACCCAGTGGCTCCTAGCAACCCATCCGCTCTGTGACAGGGACGCTGGCGGTGATCGGACATCCCAAACTAGAAGAGGTTAAAGCCAAGTTAGCATCACAGTGAGGCTTTCTCCCCAATTTAAGTAAGAAAGTTAACAAAATCAAGAAAGGATTGGGGGATTGATGGAGGCTGTCCCACTGATAAGATATCTCCATTTGAGAGTCTCTACAATGTCTTTGCCGCCAAAGAAGTAGTTATCCTGTGTGGGCTGTTGGCCGAGAAGATTGGGATTGTTGCCATTATCCACAAAAGCGGTCCTAGATGTAGTTCGTTTCTGTGCAGATCAAAGTGCTGGATGTCCACGTCTCCCTCCTAGTTTCCTGGTCCAGCCTGAGAGGCCCCCCAGGGCAAGGAGCGGGATCTCACTTCCATCCCTCTGGCCATGCCCTCCGCCCCAGCCCATGCCAGACCCTTGCCCCTCCAGTTTCCGATCTCTGTGAGAGGCGGCATCAAATCGTGGTGATGAAGACAGACTGAGGGGCATGGAGGGTTCGGGTCCCAGCTCCACCACTACTAGCCCTGCCATCTCTGTGTATGTCAGTCTTCTCATCTGTAGAGTGGGGATAGCAACAGTACCCCAGGGGAGCTGTGAGGATTAAAGCTAATATCTGTAAAACACTTGGGACCACCTCCAGCACTCAGTGAGTGCTTCGCACACGTTAGCTCAGGTCATGACAAAAGCCACACTCTGCTTTCTGAAGCAGGGTAATGCCCTTCCTGCCCTGCTCCACAGTCATCCACGGCTCCCCGTTGCCCATTCTGTGACTACGTCTATGAGGTCCTTTAAGGGCCTCAAAAACAGAAGCTTTATCATTTTCCTTACACATAATAAGAAATCGGTGGCGTTTGCTGAGAGAGAGGGTTTCCACCTTGGGGAACCAAGTCCCCAAGGAACGGATGTGCAGCCCTGGACAGCCCCACAGCTGGGAGTTTGCTCCAGGCTCTTTAGCCTCCCCAGCTCTGCCCTGGATGCTGGATGCTGGCTCTGCCCAAGGGGCAGGTTTGGGCTCCCTTGGATCTGCAGGGGCCTCAAAGGCAGGGAGCAGCATTTGGACTCTAGCCCTCTGGGTACCCATCAGGGTGAGGAGAGGACGCCCAGCCCAGGCCAGAGCAGGCAGTGCCCACAGTTATTACTCCCATTCTTGGATGAGTTCAGGCCAGGTGGACAGGATGTCCTTGTCCTTGTTCAGCACCGGGAGGTGACCAGAACCTCTGCTCCTGGAGCTTGGCTGGGAAGCCTGAGGCCAGCAGAGACCAGCTGTGATCTGGTGCCCCGGACGGAGAGCCCGGCCTGCCCCACGCCCCACACCTCCACTGTTTCCCTAGCAGAAGAGAGGCTCCTGGCACGGAAGAGGAGGCACTGGGTTGGAGTAGGACAGACCCGTGTCCAAAACCAGGCTCCTCACCAGGCGGGGAGACCGTGCCATGTCACTTAGTTTCTCTGAGCCTCTATTTTTCCGTCTGTAAAACGGAAGAATAAAACCCATTCCATAGGGTTTCTGAGAGGCCAAATGGATCAACATGTCCAGGGCACCTGTCCAGTGCCTATGCGGGGCGGGCGCTCGGTGACCTGTGGTGGTTCTGTTCCATCCGTCAGAGGCGCTCTTCCAAGCTGCCCGGGGCAGCTGCCTCAGTCCTGCGAGTCTCTCACTTTCCTCAGTTGAAAATTTCCTCACTTGGCCTCCGCTCCAAGATGAAGGGAAGTGGTGGTATCTTTGGCAAGGGAGGGGAGGAGGAACAGTCCAGATCTTCCCAGACGCCTGGCAGGGGATCAAGGCTCGGCGGGGCAGAAGCAGAGCTCTGGGCGGAGATTTCCACGCTGGTGCTGCCAAGCTCAGGAAGCTGGGAGTGGAGTGACGGGGAAAGAAAACACCAGACCACGCTGCTTCACGCAGGGTGCTATGTTCCTCTTTATTCATGCAACGAATGAATGAATTTGTTGGGATTCCAGGCATTAGGTGGAGCACTGGGAGATGTAGTGACAAGACAGATAGACATGGGCCCTAAACTCATGGCGTCTTCATTCATTCTCATGGGGGTGAGGACAGACAGTGAGCAGCATAAAGGATGACAGGGGATCAATCCGGGGGAAATAGAGAAGAAGGGGGGACTGGGAGAGCCTGGGAAGTTTCATTATTAAATAGGGTCATCAGGACAAGCCTCACTGAAAGGTGACATTTGAGACACCAATTGTTCCCCCCACCCCCCACCCCGGGAACCCCTGACAAGCCCATGAACTCAGAATGGGGGACGGGTGCCTTTCATGAGATCCCCGGATAGGAGCTAAATCGAGAAACCCTTCTAATCCCAGCCCAGGTAATGTCATGCCCTTCCTCCGAAGCCTTCAGTAGTTCCCTATTGCCTGCACAGTTAAGCACAATTATTCATTCTGAGGTTCAGGACCTTCCTGTTATCTCACCAGACCCCGCTCATGCCAGTTTGGCAGCCATGCCAGTCTACCTGCCATTTCCGGAATATTCTACGCTCTGCTTCCGTCCATCACTCATCTGTCCCCTCTACCCAAACTGCCCCTGTCCCCACTTGTTTCTGTTCTCCTGCCACCTCTCTGAAGCCTTCCCTGCCCCTGGGGAGCTGTGGTCTCTGAGCCCTATCAGTCTGGCTTTTCCCTTCTCATTATGTGGTCCTTGCTCTGCCCTGGGTGTGTGCACTGCTTTCCCTGGGAGAGGCCCTTTCACCTTCAGCGGGTATGGGGCTCAGCAAACATTGGCTGAACTGAGTGTGGCCAAGTTCAGAGGCCCCCAGCAATACTGGGACAAATTCTGGGGGGTGTGGCCCACTCACACAAAGAAGGCAGAAGGGGGAGGCCAGGGGTGTCTGGGTGGCTCAGTCAGTTAAGCACCTGCTTTTGGCTCAGGTCATGATCCCCGGGTCCTGGGATCCAGCAGGGAACCTGCTTCTTCCTTTCCCTCTTCCTGACGCTCTCCTGCTTGTGCTATCTCTCTCTGTCAAATAAATAAATAAAATCTTAAAAAAAAAAAAAAAAAGGAAGGGGAAGGTCAGCAGGAAAGGAGAGAGGGAACCAAGACACAGGTGAGACAGCATGGAGGAACTAGTGAAGAAAGGAGACAGAGATCCCCACCAAAGAGCTAGACCATCAGAGACTACTACTCCCTTCAGCATCCCAGACCAGTGCTTCCTTGTGTCTAACTAGAATACCTCTTGCTATAGCTTGTGCTCATTTCCTTCAGTTCTATCCTCTGGACTCAGGGAGCTATATGAGCCCTCATTCAGCATGGATAAGTGGTTTTCTTGACCCCCCATCAAAGAGGCAGGATCAAGGTCCTAATGAGGTTGGCCCCCGGTCTGGGACTTTATGATCTAGTTGAGGAGGCCAGGACCCATAGAGCTTACCAGAGATTGTTTGGGGCCAGAGTATGGGGCCTATGCCTCAGCCACTGTCCAGGGCTAGCCTTCACCACAGTCAGATCTGTAACCAGAAATCTCCCACTACAACACTGTGCTTCTCAGGCCACTCTGCTCTGGGCCCCCTCTGCCCCGCTGGCCCCGGGAAGCCTATGAGCTGGGCGCTGCAGCCTCTCCCATCTGGCTCACACTCAAGGCTGGAGCAGCTGCGCTCTGGCCCCTCCCTCCACCTCTCCCCGCCTCCCCCGGAGGCAGCCAGCCTGGCTCCTGCCCTATTTAGACAGATGGGGACAGAACTGGGTGTCCCTCCCATCTCTGCTGCCCTGAGGGGTGATGTGTTTCCATCTGGGACCCAGACTCTCTTGGGGGAAAGCCTTCACATAAGCCAAGCCCACCTCCCTCTCCACCTTTGTGCATGCGTGGTCTCAGGGAATGTCGTGCCCTTGGCCTCCCTGTGGCCACAACTCCCAACTCCAGGTCTGAAGCCCCACGTGCCCCTAAAGCTAGGTGTGTGGCTGCCAGTCTCCTCACTAACAGTAGTTTCGGTCATGGAGCTGTGAGGAGGGAAAGAGCTCGTGCTGACAGAGTCTCAGCACAGCACCTGGCAGTAAGCCCTCGGTTAATGTGACTGCTGCCCTCTGATGTTGCCTTGGCTGGTGCCGCCTCCAGGCAGCCTTCCCAGGTTGTCCACGGCTCCTCCACTGGGCTCCCAGTACCCCTTCGCCAGGCCTCTGGAGGACACTCATGCAGACCTGTCATGGCTCCTTTGTGGTCTGGGGACCTACTAGAATCTAATGCTTGGACCATAAGCACCTTGATTGCAAGGAACAGAATCTGGCCCGTTATTTCACTGAATGAATGATTTCATGAGTGACAGGTAGGCAGCTGGGAGAGATAGACTGAGAGGATAGAATAGAGCCTGCCAGGCCTGACCTTTCCAGGGCCTGTCCTAAAAGACCGGGACGCCCACACTGAGGCCTGGGGCAGGGGGTGGAGGGAGACAACTCCCATCCCCCGTTCCATGGTCTAATGGAGTGAGCCTCGAAATGAGGCCCCATCCAGCAGAGTCTGCCTCACCCAGGATCTGCCGGACTCCAGCCCAGACCTGTCGTACCAGAAACCCCGGGAATGAGGCAGCATCTGTGTGGAACAGGCTCTCCAGGTGACACTGAACCACGCTCATGTGTCCCAGTGACTCAGTTTCATAAGAGGTCAAGTCTCAGGGGTCTGTGCTCTGCAGAAGGCTTTGAGAAAGCCATCGGGCTAGGACCCCAGCACATAGCTCCTGCCAGCCCCACACCCCTGAGCTGGAGACCCCTTTGCTGACAGGCCAGGTGCCATAGAGAACACAGTCCCCATAGACCTCCCCTTTCCCAAGTGGCCCCAGACCAGAACGAGTGTTTCTCCAACCTGGGCTCAAAACTAGTCCCTGCCCACTGCCACTGGCCAGCATCCTCCTGGGGCCAACCCCTTAGCAAAATTCAGGGCAGATTTCTAGAATGTGAGGGCTAAGAAAGACCCTAGAGATTACTGGCCGCACACGTGTGTGTTCACACAGACACATGCGTGCGCACGTGCACACACGCACCCCGGCAGATGAGAAGCCTCAGATCCTGCTGGGGAGAAGAGTCCCCGCGGTCAGGGCTGCGCAATCTCGCTCTCCGGGTCACGTCCTCCTCTGGCGCTTCTCCCACGCGGCCGCCTTTCAGCTCTGTCTGGCTTTGATCTGTTTGAATCGGTTAGGTCGGCACAGTACAAAATTCAAAAAGGGAGAAAGAGAATATAACGAAAGTCAGTTCCTCCCCCTGCTTCGGCTTCTCATTTCCCTCCCCGCAGGCAACCACTTGTCAGGCGTTTCTGGGGTCTCCTTCCGGAGACCAGGCAGGCGTGCGGGAGGCAGCATTTTCCAGGTGCCGTCCACATCTTGCTTCCTTCACGGAATTAGCGCATCTGTTGCCCTTTATTCTGATGGCCTGCTTTCCTGTTTCCGGGGCTCCGCTGGCGGAGCGCTCTCTGAGGCCAGGTCCGTCTGCTGTTGAGCTCCCCCCCCCCACTTCCTAGTCCAGTGCCGGCACCCAGCAGGTGTTCAGTTATGGCTGGCTCCAGCTACACATCAGAGAACCAGCAGCTGGTGGGGGCTGCGTGGGCTGGGGCTCAGCCTCCTGGCTGCAGAGCCTTGGGTCTGTCTGTCTCACCAGAGTGGGACACCGTCCACCAGAGCCCATCCTGGCCCGCAGAAGGAGCTGAGGGGGATAACACCCAACAGTGTCCTCCGGCCTGCGTGCCTCTGCTGCTGGGCCCCTTCATCCCGCTTTGACTGGGGCTGGCTCGGGCATCGAGCTGGCTGTCTCTCCCCTCTTGAGCCCTCCCCTCTTAGTCCACTCAGGACTCCTGCAGGGAAATCCAGCAGGGAAGAGGCTGGGGAGAGAACAACACCCTGGCCCCATGATCATGAAGATGATGACAAGCCCTTTGCCCCGTCTCTGCCGGCTGAAGGCTCCGTCCCACTTGTTAGCCCAGAGATGAGAATTGTGGCAACATCTCAGGGTTGAAGGGAAGCCTGCAGCTTTACCTGCTTGTGGTGGGAATGTGTTTGCTCCACAACACTCAGAAAAGAGACGTGCCACTTTTTTTTCCTTTTTTTAAAAAAATCAAGTCAGAACTGGCTGCTCAACCCGAGATTTCGCCATGCCCTCAATCTACCAATGGAGCCCAATTCCAGAGGGAGATGGAGGTGGCTGGGGGCTGTCCAGACCCGTGAGATTAGAAGCCAGGGAGATACTTAGCAGCAGCCACTTCTGCTCGTCTGTGGGAGGAGGGGCTTGGGTTACAGAGTTCGGAGGTAACCCTCCAACCAAACACTCTGGGATGGAGATCAGGGGGCCAGTGAGGTCCAGCGCAGCCCACTACCAGCCATCCCTTCCTTCCACAAACATCTATAAGGCACCGAGCTCTAACCAGCGCAGCAGAAAAAATATTAAGCAAACTTAGCCATCACAGAGCTTTGTATCCCCTGGGGGAGTCGACCATTTGGCATGTTATCCCTTAAATCAACATCGAATGTACCAGTTACCAACAAGGAAAATACTGGTTAACTATATTGAGCCATTGCTCTGTAGTAGTCACTGTTCTAAGTGAGTTGGTTCATATAATCCTCACATCCACCCAATAAGGTAGATGTTACAGATAAGAAAGCTGAGGCACAGGGAAGCTAAGATACTTGCCCCAAGACACGGAGCTTGTAAATAGCAAAGACAGGATTGGGGTCCCTAGGGACCTCTACTTAAATGTCACACTGTGTCTATCTCCTAAGAGACTCTGAGGCATGGAATGTGGGAGCTTGGCCTGGTCTGGTGTTCTTCCCTAAGGAAGCAAAAACTGAGCTGAGATTAACTAGAGGTGAATGAGTTAACTAGTGGGAGGGAGGAACACTCTAGGTAGAAGGATCAGCATATGTAAAGGTCCTGTGGCAGCAAGAGAGAAGATGGCATGCTCCATTTATTGAGGGAAAGAAAGAAGGCCAGGGGATGAGAGAAGGGGAGAGCTGGGTAAGATGGAGCTGGAGGGATAGGCAGGTTTTGCTGGCCAAGTTAAGAAAGGTGCCAGAAAGCAGAGTTGAGCTGGGCCTGACAGTGGAGGGAGCATTCTTCCTCAGCGAGGATCTGGAGGCCTTTCCACAAAGGAGAGGAATGGAGGAAACAGAGAAAGCCAAGGGCTTTGAGGAGATGAGGGGCCACTCATCTGCTAGGGCTGAGGCTTCTTGTAAGGATGTGGAGGAGATAAGACTGGAGGGGTCCCTGGGGCCAAGAGGGCCTCCCCCTGGAGCAGGCCAGGAGCCAGGAGCTCAGGTGTTGAAGGAGCAGAGCCATGCGAAAGCCAGAACTGGACTCCTCGACCCCTGAGTTCACGTTTCTCCACCTACAAGCCAGGGATTGGGGACCCCTGTGGCCTTCGGTGTGATTGTCTCTCACCCCCCGCCCCCAGGAGCCAGCAGTGGGGTATCAGTCTGCTGCTGGGAACTCCTTCCTCTCCTCGACGCTGCTCGTCGGCAGCATACAGCGCAAGCCCAGGAGGATGTGTCCTCCTTCTTTCCACTTATAAATCTATGTGCGGGGCATTTCACTGATGGAAGGTGACTTGAAGTCGGAGCCCAAGCTGCAAGGAGGTGCTGGACGGGTCACATCTCACTTTCTAGCTTGTAGAGGGCACGTCTACTAGAACGAAGGCCATTGGCCGCACCTAACACATGATCTGATAGATCTGTCAACCGAGGGGATGCTAGTTAAGAAGCCTGGCGCGGTGCCTGGCACATGGAACTCTCTCAGTAGATGGCAGCTGTTCGGACGGGTCCAGGGCCCCGCTGCCCGGCCCTGCCCACAGAGAGCCCCATGAACATCCTGCTGCTGCTCCAGCGGCTGCAGCTTCAGGGCTGGTGGGGGAGGTGGGTAGGCTGACCTCGGTGCTAGGAAAAGGACAGCAAAGGCAATAAGCGACATTCATGGTGCTCACGGTTTCTACCAGAGTCTCTCCCTACTCTCCCCTTGGACTGTCATAGCTGCCCTGAGGTAGGCAGAACAGAGGGGATGGTGTCCCTTTTCTTTAGAAGTATTTTCTTAAAGATTTTACTTATTTATTTGAGGGAGAGAAAGTGAGAGAGAGAGAGAGCACGAGCATTGAGGAGGGGCAGAGGGAGAAGCAAGGGAGCCCAATACAGAACTCGATCCCAGGACCCTGGGATCATGACCTGAGCTGAAGACAGACACTTAACCAGCTGAGCCCTGATTATGTACATTTTTTTTTAAAGATTTTTTATTTTATTTATTTGACAGAGAGATCACAAGCAGGCAGAGAGGCAGGCAGAGAGAGAGGAGGAAGCAGGCTCCCCGCTGAGCAGAGAGCCTGATGCGGGGCTCGATCCCAGGACTCTGAGATCATGACCTGAGCTGAAGGCAGTGGCTTAACCCACTGAGCCACCCAGGCGCCCCTGATTATGTACATTTTATGGAAGAGAAAACTGAATACCAGTAGGTTAAATTGCAGTCAATAGAGCCAGATCACACCCATTACCCTGACCCCAAAACATACGTTTCCTCTACTTCATGCTGTGATCCAGGGAGCAAGACTTGATAACCCCCAATGTGCCGGCCAGACGGGGGAGGGGGGGGGGGAGGTGAGGTGGTGGTTATAAAATGAGTGACTCATGTTATGCAAACATATGCAAATCACATTTTATTATTTCCTGCTCCTGAGTATGGCCCTGGGGACAGGCCCTTCTGTCTTTCATTGAGGCCTCTGGCATGCTGGTCATTGTGGGAGAAGCACAACGATGGGGGCTGTCATCAAGGGACCTGTCGGGGAAACTGGCTGCTCACATCCATGGAAAAGCAACAGAGCACCAGGCAGTGATAGCAAAGGCCAGCCGTACAAAGAGGGTGGGGGAAGTGGCACAGCTCGGGAACACCTGGGCACAGGACAGATAGCAGGCGTGTTGCCCCACGAACTGGCTAAGCCAGTGACCACAGGCACAGGGAGAAACGTCAAGTGGTGAGAAGTGGTGTGGCCTCTGCAGACCTCCAGCCAACCTCCCCCAGATTCCCACAGAGACGAGGGCCAGGGGAGACCCGAGAGCAGACTGCAAGGACCCGGGTCCTGAGCTGCCACCCCATATGGCCGCATCGCCTCCCCCTCCTTCCTTTCAGGGGAGGCAGCAGACCTTTTAGATCTGCAGGAATGCCTTATCTAGATGCAGATCATCCTGGGGACCCTAAGCCGCCGTTTCTCCATCTCAGCTGCACCTAAAAATGGACTGGATGTTCTTGTTCTTAGAGTCTGGAGTGGGGCGTGAGTGTCTGATCTACAAAACACCTTCCCGGGGTCTCCCACCCCCAGCCCCAGGCGGCAGAGTCATCCATCCAAGCCTGAGAGCGCTGAATGGGGAGCCAGGAAACCCAGTTCTGATGCCCGTTCCACCACTTTCCCTAGCCTTAGGCAAATCTCGTGGCCTGCCACGACCATTTCTTCACGTGGAACGTTGGGCGAAACCCACTTCACTGTGACGATATGAAGAGACGGAGATTCAGGGCAGTTCAGGGCAGGGAAGATTCATGGCCTGCTGGTGTGGTGGCTGGGGAGGGACATTACCCAGAACCCTCGCTGCAGTGACCCCGCTTCCCTCCTCCCTCTCCCTGGGGCCCCCAGAGAACCTGCTGCAAAGTGGACCCTGGAAAGGGGGATGCAGATCTGAGAGCAGAGGGTGTGGAAGGGATACCAAGTGAGACCCAGAGAAGAAGGGGAGGTGGTGGGTGCCCATGGCCGGAGGCTCCAGTTCATTTCAGGTCCAAAACCATGGCAAAGCATCTCTCCTGTTGTTGCCAGAAAGGTGATGAGTAATTGAAGGCTGAGAGAAGCCCAGATGGTGGGCGCTGGGGAACAGATGCTCTGGCTTTGTGCACTCCAAGGGGGACACGGTTGGAGGAGGAGGCAGGGGTGGCCTCCCCACCCAGCTTCTTGCCTTAGGACATGCCTTTGGCCTCTAGTGATTTGCTTGTCCAACCAAGTTGCAGGCCTCTGGATCTGTGCCTAAGAACCCACAAGGATGGTGGCTTTGGGCAGCACTGGGAGGCATAGACTGGGTGGCAGCAGGCTGTGTCTCAGAGACATCCACAATCCTTGGTCCAGCCTGGCCCTTGGAGAATTCCCACAGAAACCCCTCATCTTACAGGCAGAAGCCCAGAGAAGAGAAGGCCACAGGTGACCCCGGGTGCCCCCAAGTCCATGGCAGTTTCCACTGTGCCACCCTGCAAGGCTGGACAAGGTTCCATCCCCGGGCAAGGGCTTGCACAAAGTCACCCCCTTCCTCTGCCCCCTGCCCAGCTCTACATCCCAGCAGAGGTCGAGAGGGTCCAGGAGGAGGGAGCAGAGGGTTACAAACTGCTCAGGTTCAAGCCTCCCACTTACTAGCACCATGACCTTAGCCAAGTTATCGAACCTGTCTGGGCCTTAATTTTCTTAATTTTCTCTTGCATCAGGGATGATTTTGGTACCCTGTGGTACTTGTGAGAATTAAATGGGCTATACTTGAATGGGAAGATTTTCTCCGATAATAAGTGCTCATTAAATGTTGGCTATTAATAAGATTGCTCTCCTCCCTCTCCCCCCAGCCCCAGGGCTCCTGGACCACCCTCGCTCTAGGATTTGGGGGATTTGGGTTCCTCATGCAGAGGACTTGGCCTTGAGAGGAGGAGACAGGCAAAAAGTGCTGGCCTGGCTACTTAGGACCGCAGTGGCTAAAACCAGGCCAGGTCTGGAAGGAAGCGGGTGAGCAAAGGGCCACAGGACTAATAAAGACTGAGCTAGTTCTTTACGAAGCCCACTTGCTGAAGTAAATCTTGTCCAGGCCTGGGATTGCTAAGGCTTCAGGTTCTGCCATTGGAGGCTGGGCTGGGGGAGAAATGGGAAAGGAGGAAGACCACACATTCCCCATCAGATAGGACATGCAGCTGAGGAGGGGGCTGAGAATCCTGACTCACCAGCCAGCATCGCCACCATCTCTCCCTGCCCCTCGCTGGCCCAAAAGGCAAGGCTGACATTTGTGTCTCCTGCACAGGAAGGACAGGGGCAACAACCACCTACAGGCAGCAGCTTACGGGTTATTGGACAGTCCTTCCCATATTCCAGATCTCTCCCCGGCCTGTTCCAGAACAGAGTAGGGGGATGGAAACCAGGAATGGTCCAGCCTGGCTCCTCACCACCGTGTCACAGATAAGCTAGTGCCAATGACTACAGTATGGACTAATAGCACATTTTCTCAAGTGCTCTGCAAAGGGCTTTGTGTGATTTCGCTGGTTTCATGTTCGCAATAACCTCGTGAGGCTGTGCTTCTATTAGCCCCACTTTCCAGAGGTGGAAACTGAGGCTCACAGAGGTGAGGTCGCTGTCCATGGTCACACAGCTAGCAAGGCTGGACCTGGGATTTCAGCCCAGACAGTCTGGCTTTAGACAGCCCACTTCCTCCCACGGCTCTGATCACCTCCCTGTGCTCTGCTGTGAAATTTGTGCCCAAAGAGGAGTCCCCTGCTGCCCTCTGCTCCAGCCAGGCGGGTGCCCCCGTTCGTTGTTCCTTTATATCCTGCAGATTGCAAGTTTTGTTCTTTCCAGTGCCGATACTTTGGTCTCCAGAAAGCCCTCTACCCCTGTTCTTCACACCCAAGAGCTAGAAAGAAGGAAGGAGGAAAGCTCTCCAGAAAGGAGTGTCCAGGCACAGTCTAGGGGCGAGGACGAAAGGCGGGGCAGTGCTCTGGGTCTCTACAACAGCCTCCCTCATCCCACCTGTGCCTGCTGCTGAGGACGCTGGGGAAGGAGCTGAGGTGGGCGTGAGGCTCTCTTCTCTCTTGTCCTTCCTCACCTCCTTCCCTCCTCTGCTTCCTCACCTGCCTCACCTTCTGGCATGCTGCACATGCCGGGCCCTGCCCATGGGTCACGCCCCCTCCAGGCTTAGAGGCTTGCACCTTTTATCTGGAGCCCCTCCTGGGGAGAATGGCCACCCGGGCCGTGCCTCTCCCAGCAGCAATTCTCTCCCCAAATCCCAGAGGCTGGGAACCCCCTGAAGAGGACCTGGCAAGAGTCACTATGCTGCCGGTTCTTGCCAAATGAATATAAAAGCAAACAAAGCACAAACCAGTGATCCACCCTGTGCTCTAGCCATGACTGTTCGGTTTTATCTTCCCCAAAATGCCATGCTCTGTCCCCACCCTGGGTCTTGGCCAACATGGTTCCCCTCTGTCCACGCTTCCCACCACGCTGTCCGGATTCCTCCTCCTCGCATCTCACCCGGAGGTGACTTCCTTGCAGAAGCCTCCTCTGGCCACTCGAGGTGGGCCCGCCCCATGGCCGCCTTGCCCTGGGCCATCAGGCGAGGGTGTAGTGGCATATGCCTGGCGTGCCCACGCGTCTCCCCGCTGAGTCTGAAAGCCTCATATGGACAGAACCCGGTCGGCTGGGCCCCCAGAGCCTGGCAGGATGGCTGGCACATGGTAGGGACTCAGCCCTTCTTTGTGGAAGGAAGGGAGGAGGGGAGAGGGAGGAGAGGGGGTGCTTTTGGAAGGAGAGAGAATGAGTGTGTGGGAGCTAAGTGGAAAAGAGCAGCAGCAGGACTCAAACCTCCTTAGAGCCAGATGGAAGCCGGAGCTTTTCCCAGCCCGGGATGCCCCCTTCCCTCATCATGCACGGTATTACCCAAATAACAAGTCACTCAACCCGACAGCTGGGCTCCTGGTCACTGGGTGCTCTCACCTCCCTGGTCTGGCTCCAGTCCCCCAGACAGCCCTGACGGAGGTGGGGGCAGGGGGTCCCAGCTCTTCCCCTCAGTTTAAAGGTGAGAGTCCAAAAAAGGGTGCCAGGCAGCTGGATAGCCACATGCGAAAGATGAACTTAGACCCTCACCTCACCTCCTGTGTCAGCCTGAACTCAAAGTGCATCTCAGACTTTAGTGTCAGAGCTACAACGATGTGATTTTTTAGAAGAAAACATAGAAGATCTGTAAGACTTTGGGGGTAGGCAAAGATTTCATGGACACCATACTGAAAGCCGGGTCCATAAAAGAAAATCTGTTAGGGTGCCTGGGTGGCTCAGTTGGCTAAGCAACTGCCTTCAGCTCAGGTAATGATCCTGGAGTTCCAGGATCGAGTCCCACCTCGGGCTCCCTGCTCAGCAGGGAGTCTGCTTCTCCCTCGGACCCTCTCCCTTCTCATTATGTCTCTCTCTCAATTAAATAAATAAAATCTTTTAAAAAAATCTGTTAAATTGGACTTTGTCAAAACCCTGGTGCTTCAGAGATACCAGGAAAAAAAGAAAAAGAGGAGCCACAGATTGAGAAAAACTATGGGCGAAACACACCTGTGATAAAGGCTGAGCATCCCGAGCACAAAGATGAGCAAAGACGCTCAAAGGGATGACGCGACCCGCGAACACAGCCTGGGTCCCTAACTCTGGTCTCTCCACCGCCTTTGTCCTCTTGCAGCTGCCGCGGAGCTGAGCGGAGCCCCCGGGCCTGACTCGGCCCCTCCCTGGAGAACCGACTCAGGTAAGGACCCGCTCTCCGAGGCCTTCGGATCGCGCCTGCGCGCCCCAGCCCTTCCCCAGCAGCTTCCTCAGCGCGGGCTCCCCCGGGTGGCCACTAGCAGAACTGCAGCTCCCTGCCGCAGCTGCCAGAGAGATGCCCAGAGAAAGGCTACTAGCTACTCCGGCTCCTCTGACAGAAGGCTAGAGTTTAAAGGTACCGTGCTCAGTGTAAACCATTTTAAGTTTACATTTAGCTAAGCATGATTGTGTCAATAAATTGAGAAGTGACCTGGAGTAATAAAACCGTGGGCAACCTAGGGCTGAAAGAGAGGGGAGCAGAAAAAGATAGGCAGGAGGCTCCCTGCTCCGGTTAGATGCTAATCTAGCTGGAAGGAGGGTGAGTTCTGGTGTTTTCCTATTTCTGCGAGTTAGCACAGGGAGCCCCACACCCCCAGGCCACCTCCCCTATCCTGCACACCTGTCCCTTCACCTTTATGCCCCTTTTCATCCCCAACCCCCAAGCCTCCCTAACTCCGGCCAGCATTCCACAGTGTCCCCTGGAGCCCTGCGTCAACTTTTCATCTGACAAGTGTCTGGAATACGTCTGTGTTCCAGGCATTGCTCTCCGTGACTGACGAATCTTAACGCACTGTCCCTCTTGACAGCACTGTAAAGTGGGTACTGGTTACTAACACTCCCCCCTCCTTTTACAGATGAGCAAGTGAGGCAGGGAGACCGGAAGTGACGTGCTTGAGGTAGCTAGTGAGTGTTGGAACTGAGATTCAGTGCCACAGAGCCTGCGATGCCCAGAAACACCCCAGATTCTGCAGCGCTTCACCTGCCCACTGGGACCTGAAACCGGAGACTCCCCAGGATAGGACTTCCCATACCCCCCTGCAAAGCCAGTGGATTGGAGATACATCTTCCTCACTCCTCTTTGCAACGTCCAGACTCTTCTTCCTTCCTCCCTGCTGAAGTCTCCGTCTTGGACCAAAGTGTTAGCCTAGAATCCCACACCCCATCTTGGGTACAGGCACCAACTAACCCCACCCCCCACCAGGTCACTCCCCTCCTTCCCGGAAGTGTTCCATTCATCACACCAGTGCTGTGCCAGTCTTCATTCTTAAAGATTTCCACAAAGGACAGTCCAGCCTCTCCATTCCTTGACATCACTCCCCCACTCACGCCATGGTCATGCCCTAGACCTTCTCACTACCCATAACGAATCCCTTCTCGGTCTCAGCGTCACACAGTTCAGTTTCCTATCTGTCAGCTCACGGCCTGTGGCACTTGACCATTCTACCTCCCTGGACCCCTGGCACCTGTCACTATCCCTCGCCCAACATGTGTCTCCTTTCTCTCCTTACCTGGCCAGTCAGTAAAACTATTTCCTTACATTCAGTGCCAAGCCTCTTATTCTCATCTTGGGGAAACCTTCAGCCTGTTTAGGTCGAGCTGTGCTCCCCTTCCACATCTGCACCCGCACGGATGAGTACAGCGGGGGACATGCCCAGTGAGTCTAGCTGCCCTTGCTGTCGATTCAAGACCACGAACTTCAGTGGACCCTTAGGGCTGCCCGGCAGTCCTCCCAATTCCTGTCCTCCATTCACTCCACCACTCCTCTAGCTTTCTA
Organism: Enhydra lutris kenyoni; assembly: GCF_002288905.1. NCBI lineage: Eukaryota > Metazoa > Chordata > Mammalia > Carnivora > Mustelidae > Enhydra > Enhydra lutris. The sequence continues at coordinate 17,097,152 of NW_019154104.1, read as the reverse complement.
TTTCTGCCTTTTTTCCTGTCCGCAAACATCCCACATCTGCCCACCACCACCAGCATTGCACAGTCACCTTGAGACCTTGTTCTCTCCAAGGCTGAGAAATAGAAGCTGTGGGAGGGCACGCCCATGAGCCCCGCCAGCACACCTGCCTCCCTCCTGCTTTCGTGGGTCAGTATCCAGCTCTGGGCCAAGGCCAGCTTCACTTGGGCACCAGTTCCCAGCCCTTCCCACGTCCTCACAGTGCTCCAGTGATGCCCTGTCTCTCTCTCCCACATCACCAGCTTTTCATTTTCTACTGGACCATTCCCCTTGGCATACCCCATTTTGCTACTTCTTCCATCCTAACCACTTCCAAACTCTCATTCCTTTTTGAAGGAGCTGTTCACGCCCACTGGCTCCAGATCTGCTGGCATCCTCCTCTCTCGCACCTGTTCCAGTCTGGTCACGGACTAAACCTCCACGTTGCTTTAACGATGGCTGATTCCCAGTTGTCCTTTTACGTGGTCCCTCCCTCCTCCTGGAGACACTTAGCTTCCAGGACACCACCCTCTCCTGCTGTTCCTCCTTCTTCCCTGGACGCTCTTCTAGTCCCTTTCCTGTGTCTTCCTCCTCTGTCGCAGCTCTCTGCACTGGAACACCCCGAGGCTCAGATCTTGAGCTTCACCCTGTGCTCACTCCTTTGGCGATCCAGTCCTACGCCTCTAGGAGTCCTCTCTCTGCTGCTGATGCTCCCATTAATGTCTCCTAACCCTCCTCTGAGCTGCAGACTCAGCCCCAGCCATCCGCCTGGCATGTCCACTTAGTATATCCAGCACCCGGCTCCTGACTGCCTCCCACCCTGCACTTCTGGTCGTCACACCCAATAACAGCATCTCCCCTCTTCTGGTTGCTGGACCTGGAGACCTCAGAGTCATTCTGGACTCCTCTCTTTTACACCCTACCTGCCACCATCCATTCTATCAGCAAGTCTTGGCTTCACCTTCAAAATACTTCCAAAATCTGAGCACTTCTCACCACCTCCTCTGTTTCCATCCCAATCCTGACTTGTCGTTACCTCTTGCCTGGATTGCTACGATTTCCTCCTAACTGACCTGTCTGTTTCTATTCCTCTGTTTGACCCCCCCCTCTGTATTCTCAAACCAAGGGTCAGAGTGATGCCTTTCATACGTTTGCTGATGCACCACCAGCATCAGTCTGACACAAGGCACCTGCTCACTACATACTTGTTGAGTGACGGAATGAAGGAATGAGCCTACTTTTCTTGAACGGGAGTAAAGAACCTCCTAGGGTGAGACATGGTCTGGAGCCAAAACAAATTATCTTTAAAAACCAGAACAACTTTGGAGATAACTTCACGCAGCTCCTAGTCACGCCCCGTTTTCTTCGATGCTTCCCAATCTTCTCCAAGTCTGGAGAATATTGATGCCCATGACCCTGAGCCCTCATCAGATTGGCTCAGGTCCCTGGGCAGGTGCCAATCTCCCTGGTTCAAGTTCAACATTAAGACAGTGACATTTACCAAGTCACCACTCTGTGCCGGGTGCCCTGCCGCTTTCCCTCATTTAGTCCTAGGAACCTTCTTTTGCTGGAAACTGGATCAGAGAATCATAGGATGTTAGACCCTGTCTGCACAGGTGTCCCGTGAATGCACTTCTCTTCTCCAAACGGAATACTCCCACTCTGGGGTCCTACCCGCCTTTGTGAAGTTTGTTCATGCAAGAAATGTTATGCAATAAAAGCTTCACAAAAGTAGGAATAAGAAGATCCATTTGGAGGTGCATTTGACAACTCTTTCAGTAAAGGGATCTGGGCTCTTCTGCCGTCATGGCTCTGGGTTTGGGGCAGCTGCTGTTCTATGGGATAAGGCTGCTTGCCATCTCAGGGCTGAGCCTCCCGCCCTGACCTGTTCCGGTCTGGCAATGGGCACGCAGTGTGCCCTGCCTCATCTCCCTGGCAGGCTTCTGTGCTTACAGAGCGAGAGGGTCTCTTGTCTGACCTGAGCGTCCCTTTGTCACCAGGGAGCTCTTAGGATGACTGTCCCACCGGGCAGCCTGAACACGATGGAAAAGACTCAGAACATGACATCGAATGAATGCTTCCCTTCCCGGAGCACCGTCTTGCAGGGACAGCCTTTTGGGGGCATCCCCACTGTGCTGTTCCTCAATATCTTCTTGTGGGTGGTAAGTCCTGGGCTCCATGGTGGGTGGTGAGGCCTCGGCAAGGGGGTGGGGGGGAGGCGGGGGCGAGCACAAGTGACGCAGCAGGGGCCTCAGTGCTCCAAGTGCATGCCAGCCACAGCAGTGGGGACTTCCTAAATGGCAGTCCCGTTCAGGGCAGTCCGGGAAGAGGGGACTGCGGGCAGAGGCAGAATTCCTAAGACTCCCTTCCCCGAGCTGCTGTCCAGAGACCCTACCTGGCCAGTGCCCTCGGGCCTTCCTTCTCTCTCCCCTTGCTGATTTCTTCAAGGAATGTTCTCTCTCTCTCTCTCTTTAAGATTTTATTTATTTGAGAGAAAGAGAGAGTGCACACAAGCAGGGGTAGGCGTAGAGGGAAAGAGAGAAGCAGACTCCCTGCTGAGCAGGGAACCCCATGCGGGGCTCGATCTCAAGACCCTGGGATCATGACCTGAGCTGAAGGCAGACGCTTCACTGACGGAGCCACCCAGGTGCCCCTTCAAGGAATGTGCTTGTCAGATAGTTCCAAACATGACACCAAAGCTGTCATTAGCAAACTCTGAGAATCCACTCTGTGCTGGGGAGCCATCCAGAGTTGAAGAAGGCATAGCCTCCACACTAACAGGGCTGGATGTTGGGGGGGTGCCCAGGGAGCCCCTGGGAGCCTGAGGGATAGGGCCTACTCCATGGGGATGCAGGAGACAGCCAAGCAGAAGACGTAGCCCCACATCCCCTTCCCTGGCCCATAGGTCATCATTTTGGTTTACTCCTTCCTCCGGAAAGCCGCGTGGGACTACGGGCGCCTGGCTCTGCTGATCCACAATGACAGGTGAGGGGGGCCTGGGGGTCAGGATGAGCGAGCTGCTCGCCTCCTTGGGGGATGTGCTGCCACAGCCAGGACCCAGCAGGTACCCTCTCGGCACCCACTCCTGCCCTGCACTGGCCCTCATTGCAGGAAGAGAACTTGGTCGGGGGTGGGGGGTGGGGGGACAGGCAGTCATCTCTAGGCACGAGGCCACTTTTTTCTCCGATCTAAGACTTTCTGGATCCCATGGTTCCCAAGCTACATTGGGCACCTGGCAACAAGGGTGCTTAATGGGGTCTGTCCCCAGAGCTCTGTGCTCAGCACATGAGCTAAGGCATGTCTGGTCCTGGACAGGAGCGTATTGAAGCTCTTGGCCTGGGGACCAGAGGGACAGCAGGCCCTGAGGCCTTTTCTCTCCTTTTCTGCCCCCCTGCCCACTGCTCTTCCTGGCCGCAGCCTGACTTCACTGATCTATGGGGAGCAGAGTGAGAAGACATCTCCGTCAGATATTTCCCTGGAGATGGAACACAAGGACAAGGTGAGTGCTTGGGGGGGGGGCTGGGCCCAGAAGATTCCTCTGGGCAGCAGCCCAGCCGTGTGCAGCAAGGAGCGAGCTCACACTCAGGGGCTTTGTAGCCCGCGACACCAGACCTGGCAGTGTGACCTTGGACAAATTCCTCGGCCTTTTGCAAGCCTCCGTCTCCCCATCAGAAAGATGGAGCTATTCACCGTTCCTACCTCCAAGTAAGAGTTCGTTAATTCTATCATTTTAAAGGGATTTTTAAAATGAATTTTCCTGCTCTTCTCAAATCCTCAGCCCTCGTCACAGCCTGGGTCCTGCCCAAGCCCCCACTCCAAGCCAAGGACTCGGGTCCCACTTTGCATAGCAGAGTCTCACATCAGGCAGGGATCCCCTCAGCCTCCCACCCCTGCTACGGGCAGCCCGGTCTTCTCTTCCCTGTCAGACGCCAGTCATCCACCCACGCTTGTTCATTCGCTCAGCCCATTGTCCTGGTGCACCTGCTGTGGGCCACCCCTGGTCTGGGGACTGGGCAGTCAACAAAACGGACCAAGTCCAGCTTCATGGGACTTTCTCCCTGGCTGAGGGACCCCCAGACAGAGGCACACAGGACGGTGGTCAGTGCATGAATTCCAGGAGGGGCCAGGAAGGCTGGCCGCAGTCATGGAACGGAGCTGGAGTGTTGCAGAGAGGGTCGAGGATAGTCGTGGGCCCCTCTGCTGCCCACAGCTGTCTGTCTCCCTCTGCCCCATCACGGCGCAACCGGAAGAGCTGTCTGCACCTGTGCTCTCCACTAGCCCTGTCCTCGAGCCCTGCAGTGTGGCTTCCGCCCTCCATCCCACCCACACAGCTCACCAGTTGTCTCACGCCGTGAAACCCAGTGGACTTTCCTGAGTTCTCATCCCAGGTGATCTCCCCGAAACATCTGGCCCTATAGACCATCTTCTCTTCCTGAATAGGCCCTCCTACTTGCTTCCGTGACACCGTCTCTGGGGCTCCCTTCTACCACTCCATTGTTCCTCTCTGTCTTCTGCTGGCTCCTCCTCCAGTGCCCGTGTTTTCCTCAGTGGGTCCCAGGCCTCCCCCTCGCGCTCCTGGGCAGTGTCACCCATACTTGCGACCTCAACTGCCCCCTCCCCACAGACCCTTCCTAAATTTCCGTCTCCAACTAAACCTCCCTCTGGGCTCCAGGCACATTTATCCAATGGCCTTCAGAGTAGCTCCACATGGATATTATAAAGGCATTTGGGATTCAGTATGTCCAAAACATGCCACAGTGTCCCTCCACACACCCCCCCCTTCCTTGATCCCTGGTCTCAGACTCTACCCACCACCCACCCAGGTGACCCCCTTGCTGTGGCCCAAGCCCCAGGCACAGCCAGTCCATGACCGAGCTGTGTTGCCGTCACCTTCCCGGTCTTGTTCCTCTCTGCCTCTCCCCCCAGTCCAGGCCCCCGTTGGTCCCTTGTTGGATGACCAGCGTGGCCTCTAACCAGCTTCCACGTCCACTCTTGTGTCCTGTGCCACTCGCTTTCCACCTGCCTCCGGGGCGCTCCCAGGAGCGGGGACACGCATTCCCCTTCACTGGCTCCCTAGTGTTCTTGGAATAAAGCGCAGCTGCTTTGCCATGGCCTTGTACTTTTGTCTCCTTCCCCCCGTCCGGTCTCTCCTCCTCCTCCCAACTCCCCCATCCCTGGCCACATCAGCCACCGTTTAGATCCTCAAAATCGCCACCTCCTTCCCTCCACAGGGCCTTTTGCCGGCTCTTTCCTGTCCCCCACCTTCCAGTGGACCCCACTCGGGGCCAACACGCAGACCCTTTGCTCAGATTTCAGCCCCCGCACCACTCACTGCCCCAGGAGCCCCATCCACCCCACGTGTATCCAGATCTTTTGTTCTCGATGCATGGAAAATGCATTCGTCTTTTTCAAGGCTCTTATCCCAGTCAGTAACAGTCTCTCATCTACCCGATCTATCCCGTGTGTCTGATCCCACAGCGAGAGCGGGCGCTGACTGGGTCCTGCCCGCCACGGTCCCCGCACCCCGGCCAGCCTCCCGTGTAAGTAGCATCTGATAGGTTTCATTGAAGGCGGTGAGTGAGTAGAACCATTTTACTTCCGCTCTTATCCCTCCGAGAGATCTGGCAGGGTCTGCCCCAGGCCGTGTGGGGAGCCACAGACCGGTTGGTCTCTCAGTTTCTCCATAGAATACGGACAGTCACACCTTACCTTTCAAGGTCGTTCTCAGGTTTATTTTCAGAAACATGACTTCGGTTAGGGTTTTTGTGTACAATGGCAGAAAAGGTCACTTATTTTAAAAAATAGCTGAGAAATCATGATGGCAACAGCAGGCAATCACCTTGCAGAGCTAGAACTGAGGCAGGCAGGGGGAGTGGGAGGCAAGGAGGTGGCCCCAGGAGCGTCCCAGTCCCGATGCCGGGGCCTCAGCCAGGGGCAGCAGAGGGGTCATTACCCCATGTGGTGGGAGTGAGGAGGGTGGGCCACTAAGAAAGGTGCGATGAACCAACCACAGTCACTCGGCCTTGTCAGCTGAATGGGCTCCTGCAGGGGCGAGGCACGAGGGGAGGAGGCATCCCTGCTCGGGCCCGCTGTTCAGCTGCTGAGATTTCTGGACAGTTTAGGCCTTTCATAGCTGTGATGGACATGCGGGGGAGCGTGTGTGCGTGCGTGTCTGTTGTCCGTGAACGCAGAGAGAGATCGTCCCCACAGGCTCGCTGTGACTTTTGCAGGGGCCACGCTTTTACTCATGACCTCTGCCCCTCGACGGACAGTCCAGTCCTGTGTGAATTCCAGGACGGGGCCCTGCCTCGTGTGGTATCACCCTTGACACCCTCCATAGAGAGGGGGCGGAAGGGAGTCCCAGGAAGGTGGGTCCTCCACCGTTCATGACCATGAGGGACTGTCCACAGACCTACTTGCTCCATAAATAAATCATACCCAGTTCGCCCAAAGGTGGGTGATAGAGAAAGACCCCCAGGGCAGGGAGGGGTGGTCAGACTTTCCGCCCAACTCTTTCTTATTTAGTGATTCAGTCCTTCCCTGGGGACTTTCCCAGTCAATGTCACCAGCATTCTATTCCCCTTCATTGCTCTGGCTCACACCTGGGCATCTGTCCTGATTTTATTATTTATTGGGGGGGGGGCAGAGGGAGAGAACCCCAAGCAGGCTCCATGCCCAGCACAGAACCCCATATGGGGCTTGATCCGACAACCCTGACAACATGATCCAAGCCAAAGTCAAGAGTCTGACTGAGCCACTCCCCCAACCCTTTTTGAGAGAGGGTCCTTCTCTTAGTTCCCTAGGACAGAACTGGGAAATGGTCCCCCCAAGGTGGACATCCGTCAGGCAACCCCAGTCCAGGGAAGGGGACTTGGTGGACCTTATACTGAAGGGAACAAGGAACTTGCTTCTGTTTCTTGCTTGCCTGCCCCCTCCCGCCACATTGCTTCCTTTTGGGCAACACCCCTTCCCCAGTCAGTGTGGTGTGGGGGAATGTCAGCCAGCCGGGCCTGCCTCTTCATTGATGTGTTTGTGGTCGGTGGGGTCAATCAAGAATCGCAGCTTCCCCAGATCTTGCTAAACCCTGCAGGGTCCCAGAAGGAAGCATGCACCAGGGTAACTTAACCAGCTCCCGGACCTGGCACACTCTTCCCAAGCACACTTCCTCTCTAGGCCTTCTACCGCCTCCATGGTGAGGCTGCCTTTCCCTACCACCCAGAAACCAGACAGCAAGACCTTGAGAGAAAGACATAATCGGCAGGACTCTCAGACAGAAGAGACCCAAGGGAGAGAGAAGAGAAGTGGCTGCCTTGGGGACAGGGAGATCCGGGAAGCCCAGAGATACCACCAGGATCCCCCCCTTCAGTCCTCTCTCCTCTGAGTGGGCTTTTTTCCTCAGACAAACTCCTGCCTGTGGTGTCGAAGTTGGCACCAAGCCACTGCAGGGTTCATGGTGCTCGGCAAGGTGTAGGAGCCCAGGTGGAGAAAGACCCCCCTCTCCCCACATCCCTGGTCCATCAACCCCCCAGAGAGAGTTTTGGTTGGCCCCACTTGGGTCACACTCCCATTGATCTTTGACCATGGGTGGCAGACCCCTACCTCACAGACAGCCCCCCAGACCACAGGCCTGGGGTAGGGGGCATTCCCCAGAAGGAAGCAACGAGGGACAGACAGAAAGCAACCAACATCCACCCCACAAAGGGTCCCTTCTGTCCCTCTGGCCCAAGGCTCACGAAGCCCCCATTTCCTGTAACAGGAAACCACATGGCAGGAACGTCAACTCACAGCTCGCTTCCGGGGAGACCTCTCCCTGGACAGTCACTACGGATTCCAGAGGGAGCCCACTTCCTTCCAGAACCCGGCTCTTTCTCGCTGCCATCTCTTGCCTGGAAGGAGGGCCCTGTGGGTGCTGCCTCACTCCGCCTGGCTTCCCACAGCTGTAGGGCAGGCCCGGGGCTGGATTTTCTCACACATTCTCTCCTTTCTCCCCAGGGCTTCTATTCCTGGTTCTTCAACACCGTCACCATGAAGTAAGTGCCTGAACTTTCTTTTCTTTTCTTTTCTTTTTTTTTTTTTTAAGATTTTATTTATTTATTTGCCAGAGAGTCAGCACAAGCACGAGCAGGGGCAGGGGGAGCAACAGGCAGAGCGAGATGGAGAAGCAGATTCCCCACGGAGCAGGGAGCCCAATGCGGCGCTTGATCCCAGGACCCGGGGATCATGACCTGAGCTGAAGGCAGATGCTTAACCAACTGAGCCACCCGGGTGGCCCCACACTCCCCCTGACACTGCCTCAGCCCTGTCCAGGCAGAGGACGCCCTCTGGGGTGCCAGGGGCTTGTGGGAATGGGAACTGGACACAGCCTGCAGCCCTCAGGAAAGGACCACTTCCTCACACGTATGAATCCACCCCAGGAGGAAGAAATTCTTCCTGCTTTGCTACTTGCTTTATTTCTGTGAGCACCTTCCATACTATTGAGATGGAAAAGAAAACACCGGGCAGAAGGGCGCCCTTCCTCTTGCCTCGGCACTGATGACCCAGGGACAGCCCCTTGCCCACTTTGCCTCCCGGATCTCTTTAGGGCCAGACCCCACTTGGCAAGGAGACAGACCCCAGGTCCCCCATTTTCTCCTGACTCCCCCTTGCGTCAGGATTCTGACTTCCCGCTCCCGATTCCGTCCTGCTTCCGCTGAGCATTCTCCAGAGCTCTTCCAGAACTCTGTGCTCCCACTGTGTGTACATGTATACACATACACACACGCACACATGATCGTGCCCGTGCACACAGCTCTGTGTCCACCTCATAGCCCTGCACATTCCCAGGCACTCCCTGAATATCCCCCATATGCCCTGCCTTGCCGGTCTTTCAAACCCCTCCTCTGGGGCCCTTTCTTGCCTGGGGTGCCTGCCTTCAGGTGCAGCTTTGCTGCCCCTCCCAGGCCACCTGCAGTGAGGGGCCGGACTGGGCCTGCTGATTTGCTTTCTTGGCAAAGGCTCCTAGGACTTCCTTCTTCCTGCACGCGCCTCCACGCCCACCAGTCAAGGGCCTAGCCGGGAGCATTCATACACCCTCCCAAGAGCCCTCTTGACCCCCATGAGCCACCTCAGGGTGCCTGTCTTTCTCCAGACCTGCTGAAGGGGGCACAGGCACCCTGCCTAGACCCTGGGAACCCTGAGCTGGGCTTGGGACCATGGGTCTCTGATGTTTGAGCTCCCACCCCACTGATGGGGGGTCCCTGTGGCCTTGCCCCCACCCTCTACCCCCCGCTCCAGTCTACCTATATCATTCATCAGGGTCCCCAGGAGATGATACAGCTAGTTTGTGTGTGGTCCGGGGACCTTAGCCACACGCAGGGAGAGTGGAGGGGAAATGATTTAGCTCTTGTCACCTTCTCTGGTTTTGCTTTGGCGACTTCTAAGACATGCACAAGCTCACATTAAATATGTTTTCATTCAGAGAAGCATGAAAGTCCACCTCCAGCCCTCCTCCAGAGATGCAATCCCTGTCAACAGTTTCTAGGGAATTGTACCTTTTTTCCTTTAAACAAACATTTACTTTAAAAAAAAATTTTTTCTTTAAATGACCACCAAGGCATATGACCTTTTGGAGCTGGTGGCCTTGGGACGCTCTCTGGGCTGGCTTTAGGCTCCTGGGTTTAGCAAAGTCATGAATGTTGGGCAGGATGGCACATTAGCTAGCCCTTTGCAGAGGTGAGAGGGAGGGGCTTCCGGAGTGCCTGGGCCTGTCAGAGCTGACTGCATCCCCAGTCCTGGGTAGCTTGAGGCTGACTCTCTGGATTTCCTCTGCCATCTGCTGACTCATCAATGGGTGTATACAGGGTGGGGAGAAACATGTCTGTATTGCAGGAAAGAAGCGTGGCAAATACAAGACTTTATGTGGTAGGTGTGTCTGTGGTGCGTGTGCAAATATGAAATTAAAGAGGCACATCAATCCATTGGTGCAAATCTGCATGCAGCTGTTGGGGTGTGCGTGCCTGGACCTGCAGGTCAGGGTAGGTCAGTGTGCATCGAGTGCGTGTGTCTGGGTGCGGATCCCTGACTTCACCCAAAGCCACCTCCATTGGGAACCCATCATCCGGGAAGGGAGGGAGGCTGGCCGTTGCACTCTGCCTCCTGTACCCTTTGGGATGTCTAGAAGACAGCCTCACATATTTGCTGAGCAGGGACAGGGATGCCTGAGTCCCTGGACACAGAGCCCAGGCAGCATAGTTGGAGAGACAAAGGTTAACAAGACTCCCTACATATAATTCATAATGAGGAGGTTATAACTGCCAGACAAGGGGCATTTGGGGGAGCAAGAAATTCATTCCAACTGGGGGGTTCAGGAGAAGCAAGTTTTGAGCTGGGTCTGGAAAGATGGGAAGAATTTCCTCAGTAGATCCAGTGGAGGGCCCATCACAAAGAAATGGCTGCATGAGTGCAAGTTTGGGGCAGAGATGGGCAGAAGCATCCAGAAGTGGTCAGTCCGGTATGGCTAGAACCCAGGATACATGGCAAGAGAGAGGCTAAAAGACTGGCCTGGAAGCATCAGTAGGACCTTGAATGCCATGCTAAGGATCCTGGGCTTTGATCTAGAGCAGTAGAGGGCCCATTCCTATTTTTGAACAAGCTACTCAGGGTGAAAATCTGTAGGCAGGAGAATGGGCCGGGTGGGGCTTGCTGGCTGTGGACAAAGTCCAGAGGCAAGGTGACCATCTAAGGAGGCTTTTCTGGTGTCTGTGTGAGAGGGGGTGCTGACTGAGGGAGGAGGCAAAGGGAGAGAGATCATGGGGCTCATAGTCCATGGGCCGTGGTCTCCACCTGGCCTCCAACTGGTTAAGAGAAGGAATGATCCAGGTCTGGTTTCTGGGGAAGAAAGCGATGCCACTGGTTGGGAGCTGATGAGATACTAAGGTGTTGGGGAATGACGGATTATGGCCTGGGCAAACCCGTATGTTGACCAGCAAGCTATTGGAAGACAGGGTTCGTTAAAGCTTTGGGGAAGGGTCAGAGCGGGAGGGCGTGGCCTGGGAGATGGGTGCATGAGGTCCTAGTTGAAGTTGTGGGAGCAGATCGATTACCCAAAGCAGGAAGCAAGATCGAAAAGAGAGTGTCGTGGGAGCAGGAGGAAGAGGCGGCCACCTCTAGGGCTGGACTCACTAAGCCTGCGAGGCTGTGGGGGGCAGCGTGCGAGCTCTGAGCTCCCGGCTGAGTGGAAGGAGAGAAAGAGAGGGCGTGGACATCGTGATTTGGGTCTCCTTTAGAAGGGCAATTCCAAGGGTAAGTAGAGGCAGAGGGAGAGGGGAGCAGGAGGAGGGAAGCGGGTCAGGGAATGGAGGCTTGAGGGGTTTCTTGTATTTCAGAGTAGCCGATGTGCCCTTGAACCCGGTGGTAGCTCCAGGGTGTGGAAAGAGGTGGCTGCGAACTTGAAGATGAGAGAGGACAGTGGATACAGTGGGTCTCCAGAAAGAGGCAGCAGAAGGGAAACGACCAGGGCCATGAGGAGAATTAGTTGTGAGGAGAAGGGTGGTGGCTGGAACCTGGGGTTCAGAAGGGGAAAAGATGGGGTAGAGGAACGCAGACAGACTTAGAACCACAGGCTGTCCCCGGAGCTGTAAGTTAGGCTGCTGAGGATAACCTGACTTCCCCCCAGAGAGATGGAGCAATGGGCCCAGTGCCCAGTGCAGTGCAGGGAGCCGGAAGGAAATCCCTGTGTCCTTGGTCCCACCAGCTCCCCTCGGCTCCCTCCTGAGCCTGGAGGCTCTCTCAGCCCCATCCGTGCCTCCCCCTGAGGCACGCTCCTGTCAGTGACCGGGGCTTGGCACCCAAGCCAGCAGCAGGACCTCCCTTCATTCCCCCTCCCAGCACCCTGCCTTCTCACCAGTACCCACCCACCCCATTCTCGGAATTTAATTCTCAAGTCCAGGGCAGAAAGTATTTTAACGGCTTGCAGTTTAAAAAAAAAAAAAAATCAAGAACTCTAAATAATTCCCTAAATGGGGATTATTGAAATGCCTTGAAGATATGCTCTTTATAGTATTGTTTAAAAATAACTCTGAATCCCGGACTGGATGCTAGAAGTTGCATACACCCTCCAAGCCCGACCGGAGAGCAGGGGTGAGTAAACTGGGACGTCCACCGGCGGAGTGGGGAGGCCACCTTGGTACTGGGTATGAACCAGGGCTCCGTAAGTGGAGGCCACAGTCACCATTACCACCGTGCGGCCGTGAACCCTGTAGACAGACCGTGAAACAGTCAGAGAAGACTTCAGGTTAAAAGCTAAGCAACACGGCAACACACGACATATACAAATGCTGTTTATGCCATAGTCACGGAGTTGAATCGGCAGGACAGCGGCAAAGCAGAGGCAATGGACCAAAATGCTTCCTGGATAGGACCGCAAAGCAGATCAAGGATTAGAATGTTGCTGGCCCTCCAGGAGCCCTCCTCCGGCTCCCTTCCAACCCCCCGTCACCTCCCTCTACCTCCCTCTCTCCAAAGACAACCAGTATCCTGATTTCTCACTCCCTGTTCAGGGGTGCCTGTTTTGAACTCCGTGTATGAAAACATTCTGTGTTGGGTCTTTCCCCTAACATTGTGTTTGTGAAGTCCCGCTATGGTCATTCATTTTTTTTTTTTTAAGATTTTATTTATTTATTTGACAGAGAGAGGGAGAGATCACAAGTAGGCAGAGCAGCAGGCAGAGAAAAAAGGGGAAGCAGGCTCCCTGCTGAGCAGAGAGCCTGATGTGGGGCTCGATCTCAGGACCCTGAGATCATGACCTGAGCCAAAGGCAGAGGCTTAACCCACTGAGCCCCCCAGGTGCCCCATGGTCATTCATTTTTATTTCCATATAGTATTTCACTCTATATAGAATGTGATCTATGTATCTCACATAGGAACATACACTTCTGTATCTCACAATTCTTTTATTTTAAGGAGGCTCCATGCCCCTCAACTCACACCCCCAGAGATCTGGAGTCGCACGTTCCCCCGACTGAGCTAGCCCGGGCCCCCGATATCTCACAATTCCTGTGTCCATTTCCACCCTTGGTAGACATGCAGGTTGTCTGGGGCTGTTGGAAATGATGTGTCTGAGATTCCTCTACATGTCTCTTGATCCACGTGTCCGTGTGTTTTCCCTGGGAGTGGAGTTGCTGGGTCACAGGTTGTGCGTATGTTCAATTTCCTTGATCATACCGTTTGCCGAAGCGATGGGGCCAGAGTGTGTCCCCATGCGTGGCAGAGAGCTCCCAGGGCCCCCACACCCTCACCGACACTTGGTAGTGTCTGACTTTCTAACCTCGACTCATCTGGCACTGTGGAGTGATAGCTCATGACGGCTCCCATGAGAATTCCTTTTTAATTTACAAATTAAAAGAAACCACTTTAAAAAAAAATCAGATGCAATTCCATATCACTACTGGTTTGTCTGGTGCCCGTGTCAAGCGCTCAGCCTGTATAAGAAGCAAGAGAGGGAATGACTGCTTGATTTCAGAAGTGCTTCTGGACTCCCGTGTGTGCGTGTGCGTGCGTGTGTGTGTGTGTAACAGCTTCTGCCTTGGATATGTCTGGGAAATACATTTCAGACATGACAGAGGCTTTGAGATAAAGGCTGATCTTCCTAAGAAAAAATAAAGATAAATAAAAATAAAAACTTAGGAGTAGGGTGATAATCTCCTCCTCCTCTACCTCCCTCCAGTGGCGGCCGTGGCCGCCCCGGTGCCTGAGGAAGGTCCTTGTCTGTGTGTCTTCCAGGAATGAGGATCTGATCAGCAAGTGTGGAGATGACGCCCGCATCTACATCATGTTCCAGTACCACCTCATCATCTTCATGCTTATCCTCTGCATCCCGTCCTTGGGTATCATCCTGCCCATCAACTACACCGGCACCGTTCTGGGTAGGTGGAGCTCAGTGAGCCCAGGGCCACGGGAACAGGAGGACAGCCTGAAGGCAGGACAGAGCTTGGATCTCAGTAGTCTAGAAATCCAAAACCAAATCCCACGTCTCAAAATTAGTTATATGACCTGAGGCGCCCCCAAACTTCAGTTCTCCCACATGGAGACTGGAGATGAGATGTCCGTCGTCCCAAGGTTGGCTCAGGACTCGGGACAGCAGGTGTGCGGTGGGAATTTAGCCTGGAACTGAAGGCTTAGTGGCAGCCCCACGTGACACCTGGTGAGGTACCTGCTAGGCCTTTGGATGGCATGTGACCTACAGCAGAGATCCCTGATCTTGATCTCTCCCCTGCCCCTGGGGTGACAAACATGGCACTGGAAGTGCCAAATTGGTCTCCTAGGAAGTCTTGCTATTCGTGTTATAAATGGGTAGGTCCTTTGGACAGACTGGGCTTGGGCTTCAAAGACAGACTTGGTTCCCCTGCTCTGACCCATATCAGCTTCCCAGAAAATACATTTGCCCAAACTAGCAAATCATTTCATCTTCTGTTCAGCAGATCAGTCTCCCCAAGCGAAGGGTCCTTAGCTGTCGGGGGGATTGGGAGATAACGTGTGTCCGGTGCCTGGCACGTAGTGAGTGCTCAGGGACTAACAGCCAGTATTTCACTTAACGTATGAGGAGGGACAGAGCTGGAGGCTGCATAACAAGGTGGTGTCGCTTAGCCCCCAGATGCCCAGGTGGCAGCCAGTGGCACCCTGGTTCCTCCCAGGGCTATTTCTTTAGCCAGAGCTAGGCTTCAGGTACTTCAAGGTAGCCCGCAACGTCCGTGCTCCCAAATGCGGCTACCGGAGTCAGCAACCTCTGCCTTTCCCAACTCTCTTCCTAACAGCCAGTGTGTTGGCGATGCTATTTTGTATATTATGTATTTGTTATATTAATGCAGGATTTCTGGACATGTTTCCTAACACCCAGAGATGTCTAAACCGACAAGCTAATACACTTTGCCGGGAGGATTTACTCTGTCACAATAAGGCAACATGACATTCTTGTCGTGATGGTTGTCGTTGGTGATAGCCTTGTTGGTTTCATCCCTCCACTCATGGTGGGGCCCTGGGCTCCTTCAGTAAGCAGTTACTGGTGTCTGCCACACTCCACTTGGACACTGGGGATGCCACACGAAGACGTGGTCTCACATCACAGCCATAGAGCCCCATCCAGGAGTCCCAGGGGGAAGAGGAATCTGCTGGTCTTGTTGGGAGTTGGGGGCAAGTTTTCGGGAACGAGAATGAAGGGCAGGACATGGGCAAGTGTCTCCAGACCCCAGGCATTCGTTCAGGAGCCTTGAATTCAAGCGGCCCCTCAACTCACTCCGTTGAGGAACCCGCCTTGAGGTCAGCCACTTTCTTCTCTTCCAGATTGGAACAGCCACTTTGGTCGGACCACCATTGTCAATGTCTCCATAGAGTAGGTACCTGATCCTCTTCCCTCCTGGTCTACTGGCTGGGGCACTGGTGGGGAGAGAAGGTCTGGTGTGTGGGTCGAAAACATGGGGACTGCTTTGCTACTAAGAAAGGCCTGGTCTCCTTGGGACCCATGTACTGTGGGGGGGGGGGTGGTGGTGGAAGACGTTGCAACCTCTTGGTGCCTCGGTGTCCCCAGATCCGAAATAGGTAGAACTATCCTAACTGGCCACTCCTGAAGATCTGCAAAGATGGTCCTGTTTGTTTCCTACGTGCAAACCCGAAGCATCAAGGACCCTGTAGCAAGCAGAGGCTTAAGATATTATTTCCTGCCTACAAAATAGTGTCCGCCATCCCTCATATAATGAATGAAGGGTAGACCCGATTCCCATACGGGAGGGTGGGGACTGAGGTCCCACGTGACCTGGCTTTATGCCCCTCCTGTACTATGTCAGCTGACCCTGGCTCTGGGGCCGTGCACACCCACCCTAAGCTTCACTCCTAGTCTGGGGAGAGGCAGGGGAGGACAAGTGTTGGATGTGCTTTGTGGATTTCAACAGCAGCCAACCCAACTGATGGCTCAACCAATGTGTACCGAGCCAGATGTGGCCCTGCCAGTCCACCCTGAGGAAAGAGGCCACCTGGGGGTCTTGGCCATGCGTGACCGACTTCCTGACAAAGCTAAAGGGTCAGGTCCAGCAGGTGTGCATGGGGGTCCACACGTCCTCGGCCCCACCCCGGCCCTTCTGCCCCTTGCCCCCTCCAATCCATCCAACTCCAGAACAGAATGGGGCTCTGGCCTCTTCCTCACCAGCGTCTCCCAGGCCAGCCACCTGCGTAAGGTGCCTACGCCCTCCCGACAAGATGTTTTAGTAGGGCAGTAAAGACCCTTCAACATCCATAAAGCCATATTGACAGATAGCTGGAATGTTTCCCTAGAAACCGTAGAAACTCACCACCTCTGAGGACATGGAGGACTGAGACACCTAGCTAGATGGGGAATATTTGGTGAAACGTCAGGCACCAGGACAAGTAGCGAGGAGAGATTGTGAAACAAGGCAGCTTTTCTCTTCTCAAACCGTACCAAATAAGGTGGGCCCTATTTCTGAGCAGTCCTCTTGGCCACATGCCTTGGGACAGCATCATACAAGCCCAAAGTCCTGGAGCCACCCGTCTTCTTGTCCCAGGAGAGGCAGAGCGAATCCGCTGGGCCCTCCTCCCTCAGGCCCGAGTAGGACACCCTATCCCTCACCACCGAGGACAGATGTCCCCTCTGTTGGGCTGTCAGGCAGCTGGGGGGCGTGAGCTGAAGCCACCAGCAGCCCTATGTGGCAGTGAGAAGTCCCCAGGCATCCGCTGCTCACCTCCCAGTGCTGCCACGGCTGGGAGCGACCTCTGCCTCTGACCCTCATTTCCCCATGGATAAAACAGAGATAGTCACAGTAGCACCCTCACATGGTGTGAGAATCTGGTGAGAAAATGTTCAGAAAGCATCTCGTCCCCCCCGGGTCTGGCATGTAGTAAGCCCTCAGTCAATGTTAGCCTGCGGTAGCTGGCGTGGGCCTCCGCCTTCTTACCATGGCCGCTCCCCCTTCTAAGGAGCCCGAGTGTCTGAGGGTGGCCCAAAGGAGACTGTCTGGGTGGGAGAGGGTGGTCTCACCCCTCCTGTGTCTTGTTTCTGGTAGGAGTAAGGTCCTGTGGTTGCATAGCTGCTTCTCCTTCCTCTACTTCCTCCTCAACCTCGTCTTCATGGCTCACCACTGCTTAGGGTTTGTGCCCAAGAGGAGCTACAAGGTGAGTAAGTGAAAAGAACTCCAGACCTGCTCCCTCCCAACCAGAGCCCTCGCCTGCTGGTCCATCCCACTCCTGACCTTCAGAAGCATCCCCCAGTTCCATATAGTCTGCACAGGGGGGCGGGGGGGCATCTCTCCCGAGCAGGGCAAGCCTCCTCCCCTTGGCCCTGGAAATCGTTACCCGGCCCCTAGCACAGCTGTCCTGGTTGTCGAACCACTAGAAGGCTTCCAAACCAGGCGGTATACCGCCACTCCCAGGTGCCTCCTACCCTGTGCCCTGCTGCCCAGCCATTCTCTGAAGACCCCTGGCTCCCCACCACCCACAGACTAAAAGATTAACCCTAAGTGCTCCGTGCCCCCTGCTGGGGAGTGCCCAAGTTCCTTGCCCTTCCACAGTCCCTGAGGTCAGAGACCCCAGGGCCTGGCCCAGGTATGCCCCACTGTCCTGGTTTGGGTCACCCCAGCTCCCAGGCCCTAAGATGAGGGTTTGCACAGCATTCACTTATTTTGAAGGCGATCCTAGGAAAAACCACTAGAGGGTGAGGAAATAGGATGGAAAAGGAGATGTAGGTAAGAGAGAGCAGTTAAGGAGCTACCCCCTACCCCCCACTACCCTGGGAGAGAACGTGAACTCTAGAGTTTTCTCAGCCAAGGGGAGCAGTTGGGCATGTTCCCACCGACTCCCTGTCCACTGCTGGTTGAGGCTGCATTCCGGACTTTAACTCTTCACGCCTTGCTGGCTGGCACAGACAGTCCCAGTGTTTAAAGGGCGCAGCTGCCCTTAGGGCGTAGAGATGAGGCTGAAGGGCAGCACTGGGCCTGGCAGTGCTGCCTGCCCAAGCCCACACACGCACCCACACCCGCACCAGCACGCACAAAGCCCCAGCCCAGCCCCAGCCCCAGCACCAGCCCCAGGCCCAGCCCCAGTCCAGCCCCAGCCCAGCTCCAGCCCAGCCCAAGACCCAGCCCAGACCCAGCCCAGACCCAGCCCAGCCCCCACCCAGCCCCACCCTAGCTCCAGCCCAGACCTAGCCCAGCTCCAGCCCAGCCCCAGCACCAGCCCAGCCCCAGCCCCAACCCCAGCCCCAACCCCAGCCTAAGACCCAGCCTAGACCCAGCCCAACTCCAGCACCAGCCCAGCCTAAGACCCAGCCTAGACCCAGCCCAACTCCAGCACCAGCCCAGCCTAAGACCCAGCCTAGACCCAGCCCAACTCCAGCACCAGCCCAGCCTAAGACCCAGCCTAGACCCAGCCCAACTCCAGCACCAGCCCAGCCTAAGACCCAGCCTAGACCCAGCCCAACTCCAGCACC
>NW_019154104.1:16424205-16435391 GCF_002288905.1 Enhydra lutris kenyoni | reverse complement strand
TGATGAGTGCTGTGAAGTGTGTAAACCTGGCGATTCACAGACCTATACCCCTGGGGATAAAAATATATGTTTATAAAAAATAAAATTTAAAAAAAAATAAAAAACAAAAACAAACAAACAAACAAACAAGCAAACAAACAAAAAAAGAACAGCTTCTACCGGAGCGCCTGGGTGGCTCAGTGGGTTAAAGCGTCTGCCTTCGGCTCAGGTCATGATCTCAGGGTCCTGGGATCCAGCCCCACATCGAGCTTTCTGCTCAGCAGGGAGCCTGCTTCCCCCTTTCTCTCTGCCTGCCTCTCTGCCTACTTGCGATCTCTTTCCCTGTCAAATAAATAAATAAAATCTTAAAAAAAAAAAGAATGCCTTTTACCCCCTGCAGTCTTTAATGTCTCACTGTCAACACATCTCATTGGCAAAAACTAACCCTATTTGCATCCCATTTGGGAAGGACATCTGGGTAATGTTCCTGCATTTCTAACCCCTATGATCTATATCTTAGCTCCCTATGGAAGAGTAGAGGAGGGCATCGAAAGAGGTGTTGAGGGGCACCTGGGTGGCTCAGTGGGTTAAAGCCTCTGCCTTCGGCTCAGGTCATGATCCCAGGGTCCTGGATCGAGCCCCAGTTCGTGCTCTCTGTCCCGCAGGGAGCCTGCTTCCTCCTCTCTCTCTGCCTGCCTCTCTGCCTGCTTGTGATCTCTCTCTGTCAAATTAATAAATAGGGTCTCTAAAAAACAAAAGAAAGGGGTGTTGAAGGACAATAGATAGTAGAGAGTAGATAGCATCTCATATGATCCACATCATCCATATGTGCCCTTTTATCCATAGTTACATTACTAACAGCACTAATATAACAACATGCTTCCATGTAAAAGAAAACATAACTAATAAATAAATAAATAAATAAATAAATAAATAAATAAATAAATAAAATAAATGCAGGGGGACCTGGGTGGCTCAATTGGTTAAGCATCTGCCTTCGGCTCAGGCCATGATCCCAGGGTACTGAGGTTGAGCCTGAGCCTTCGTCTCCCTCTGCCCTCCCCACCACTCATAAATTAAAAAAAAAAAAGAAATCTTTAAAATAGTAATGCAAACAAGGTAGCCACTCTCTCCCTAAAGAGGAAAGACCCAACCTTCGTTAGTCGTGATGTTCATCTCCAGCTGATGCTCTTTTCCCTCCTCGTTCAGTCACAGTCTGTTTGATAGTCTAAAGACTAGGTTATAAGATCAGCCGTCATTAACACTCCTTATGTAAAATAATAGGGGAGAGAAAGTGGAAGAAAATACCTAAGAAAACAAGGAAGAATATCTATGCATATTTGCATATTTAGTCTATTTTGGTCATCATAACTTCCTTCTTCTCGCAGCTATCCCTTGTTCCTTTTGCCATCAGCCAGCATTCAGCTGTTCGGGGTGCTCTAACTGTGGCATAACCCAAGCCTGCCTTCCCGAAGACTGTACTCTCCCAGTGGTTCTTCCTGTATGTGGCTACTGTAGTTTTCCATTCACATTTCCTAATGGATATAGAGGTGCAAGTAGGTACCCCAAAGAATCCTGTGGTTCCAGACATAAGCCTTTCAGGTCCCCACTGGGTAGTAGCAGTCTTATTTTCCCTCGGCAGTCAAGATCAGTCAGAACCGAATCCCACCAACCACTTTAATGAGGTTAGAAGAGGAACTTGGGCTCCAGATGACAGTGTAGCCTGCTGACATCTTGATTTGAGCCTTGTGATACCCGGAGCTGAGAACCTGGCGACGCCATGCCCGACTTCCCACCTACAGAAC
This sequence comes from Enhydra lutris kenyoni, assembly GCF_002288905.1. Classification (NCBI taxonomy): domain Eukaryota; kingdom Metazoa; phylum Chordata; class Mammalia; order Carnivora; family Mustelidae; genus Enhydra; species Enhydra lutris. The sequence continues at coordinate 16,433,607 of NW_019154104.1, read as the reverse complement.
TGTGAGCTAATAGGTAGGTGTTGCTTTAAGCCTCCAAGTTCGTAGTAATTTGTCGCACAGCAATAGAAAATAAATACACATTCAGAGATCAGAAAGCTAGAGGAATGCAGTGTTCAAAATTAGTATCATTAATAGTGGGACAACTAGACATTACCTGAGGATGTGCTAAGTTCAGTAGGAAGTTCCCAGCATCACTTTAAAGTATTTTGACCAGTGGTGTTAAGTCTGAATCAAACCATCTTTCAGATTATCTGACTGTTTGTATCTGTCAAAACGTGCAGAACAAAGAGTAAAAAGGATGATGTTTACTGTATATAAATTTTTTTAAAAATTTTATTTATTTATTTGACAGAGAGAGATCACAAGCAGGCAGAGAGGCAGGCAGAGAGAGAGGAGGAAGCAGGCTCCCCGCTGAGCAGACAGCCCGATGCGGGGCTCGATCCTAGGACCCCGAGATCATGACCCGAGCCGAAGGCAGCGGCCCAACCCACTGAGCTGCCCAGGCGCCCCACTGTATATAAATTATGCCTCAATAAATCTGGTTGAAAAAACCCTAGGCCTTTAGATCTCCCTCATTTTGCAGGAAATTCTAGGAATGACGAAATGACAGAGTCAGGAAATAGATGTATTTAGAATGTGGGACATGCAGCATGACAGCTGGCCTGATCTCTTCAAAGAGTCAATGTCGTGAGGGGGGGTCGTCCCAAATAAGACAAGGCTTAAGATGCGTAACAAACAAATACATTGCATGAAACCTATTGGATCTTGGTTTTAAAGAAATAGCTATAAAATATACCTCTAGGAGAATTGTAGAAATTTGTATATGAAGTGACTTTTAGGTGATATTAGGGAATTATTGCTACTTTTGTTAGGGGTATTATTGGTCTTGTTGTTAATTGAAAAAGCATCCCAACATGGAGAACATTGGGAGATGGAGAGGAGAAGTAAGTTGGGGGAAATCGGAGGGGAGAGAAACCATAAGCGACTGTGGACTCTGAGAAACAAACTGAGGGTTTTGGAGGGGATGGGGGTGGGGGTTGGGTGAGCCTGGTGGTGGGTATTAAGGAGGGCACGCATTGCATGGAGCACTGGGTGTGGTGCATAATCAATGAATTCTGGAACACTGAAAAAATAAAAAAAGATTACTGGGAAGAAATAAAAAAAAAGAAAAAACATCCCTACTCTTTGGAGATATGTATTTAGGGGTGAAATGTTACGATCTTTTTAATTTACCACGAAACAATTCAATTATGAAGCAAAAAAATGGCAAAATTTTAATGATGGCTGCAATTGGGATGATAGTACATAGGTGCTCATTTGTGTTCTTTGCTTTCCTGCATGTGTGAAATGAGAATGGAAATTACACTGAACCAAATAAAAAAACAGCAGACGAAAGCTGCTGCTGGACCCACACAGTTGCCCTCTACAGCTTGTAGACCCAAAGTGGGTGATGGATGGACTGCAGAATATGGAGCCTAATAGCCAGTCAGAAACTCCTATCTGCTGACACCAGCACCTCAGCACCTGCCACAGGCAAAAGAAGAAGGGCTTGTGCCTCCCTTTCCACATTCCAGATCATGGGGGTGTGATTGAGAGGTCTGAATCCAGAGCCTTGCTGGCCAGGGGCATTGTGCCGTGCAGGTAAGGTAGCTGTACTTTTGGAGCCCTTCACTCGCACGGGCATTGCCCCCAGGAGATCCCTGGTGTGTTCACGTGGTCAGGTGCTCTTGTAAAGTCTTTGCAGAAGTCAGAAGTTTCAACAGCACACGGTTCAGACTGCTGTCTGTTTCTACTCTGGTTTCCCTTGTGTCACACTTTCCCTTGGGTTGGCTGGTATTGGAATGGCCGTGGGAATTTGGGGGATCCAGCTAGGAGGAAGTGGGATGGGGGATGCGTTTAGTTGGTGTTGAACTGGATATGCTTCTGGGGTTTGCCTTCATTGACTAGTCGTCCTGCTGTGGGAACGGCTTCCATGAATATCCCTGTTGCTCACTGTGCCAGCTCCCCTAGCTTTGCCATACCGAGATGCAAGGGGTCATATCACAATGTGAACGTGCCCTATGCCCGGCATCAGAAGATTTTGGGAGTGGAAGAGAAAAAGAGGTTAAAATGTATGGGGCCAGGGACGCCTGGGTGGCTCAGTTGGTTGGACGACTGCTTTCGGCTCAGGTCATGATCCCGGAGTCCCGGGATCGAGTCCCGCATCGGGCTCCCAGCTCCACGGGGAGTCTGCTTCTCCCTCTGACCTTCTCCTCACTCATGCTCTCTCTCACTGCCTCTCCCTCAAATAAAAAAAAAAAAAAAATGTATGGGGCCAGAAGCTAGTTTGTGTAATATGTTCCCACTTATAAGATGTATAAAACTGTAGGTGGAGAATTTGGTACTCACAGATGCTCGGTAAGATGCGAGTTTCTCCTACTGGGCGCATGCTTAGTAACTGAGCTTATGCATTTATAAACACACTGGATATTTTTTTGATGGGCACTGGGAACTGTAGACATTATCAGAATTCCTGTATTTGTAGGGCAAAATCTGTAGTAGTACTACAAATAGTATGTCTCACATGTTTTATGCATTTTAACTATCTACAATAATAATAAATTTTAATGAGCCATGCTGAAGGGAAAATTCAATTATCTTTTTATTTATTTTCCAGAGGTATTACGAAACATTGTTCTGTGGTAAAGTGATCAAAGATCATGTAGCCAGAAAAAGTGGGGAAAAGACCTATTATAAAGATAGAGTGGGCAGTTGAGTAGTTATAATATTACTTTTCCCAGATGTGATGCTTGTGTTATTTCAGCTTTTAAGAACTTATATGTATTATATTATGATTTTTTCTCACTCTATAGGTATTTTTAATTTTGTATTCTTTTACCAAAAAAAGGCCTCCATAGTCAAGAGAGGATGGCACTTGGGAGCCCAGGGCAGCTCTGGATGGCCCACTGCCAGTCTCCTTTTATTTGAGGGAGAAATAAATCTCTACCTTGTTTAAGGGACAGTTGTGTTGGCTTTTCTGTTATGAACCACCAAACAGAATCTGAACTGATATGCCCTTTGACTCAGCAATTCCACTTCCAGGAATTGAGCCTACAGATGGACTGGCACATATACAAGATGATGCATGGTTAAAGCCATTCATTTATTGCAGCAGAAGATGGGAAACAATCTATGTGTCTATCAATGGAGGATGGTTAAATAAATTATGTGCATCTATACAGTGAAATAGTAAGCATCATATATTAGGAGGAAGCTTGTCATACCGATATGAAATTATCTCTAACCTGTATTATTAAGAGGAAAAAAATAAGTGCGGAACAGTGCAAATGCTGTGCTATTATTTGTGTGAAATATTGATATGTATACATATGTGTCTATACATATATATGTGTGTGTGTGTATATGTATGTATGTGTATGTATGTGCATATATATATATATGCTGCTGGGTTCTGTGCAGGCAACTGAGTGGCTGAGGACAGAAATCAGAGGGAGGCTTTTCACTGTGTTCTTTTTGAATAATCATTGTGAACTTTAATATGTTTTAAAAGAAGTAAAATAAAAATTAAAACTAGAAAACATTCTTATATTTAAAACCTGCATAACAAAATGTTCTGTTTGTTAAAAAAAAAAAAACTCTTTTCAGATTAAAAAAGAAATAAATAAAAATCCCTAAAGTCACCCATCAATAGAGATAGATGCCCTATTCCTGAATTGCTCAGGACAGTCTCAGTTTATGCCTCCTGTTCTGGTGTAATTCTCAACATCTCTTGACCTCACTCTCAGGGGTGTCCTGGGCAAACTCTCTGGGCAACTTACAAAGTATATCCCAGCCCACAGCCAGTCCAGCCTACTCCACTGATCGTGGTGTGCACGGAGTAATGTACAGAGCACAGGAGTAATGTCAAGTCCCTATGTTGTACACATTTATGTCAACTGCACTGCAACGGTAAGTATATTAAAAAAAGAAAAGAGAAGTCCGGTCCAGCCTATGATGAAACTGATGGCCGCTTCTTTGGCTGAAGACCAGATGAAGTGGTTGACTTGAGGTTAGGGACCTTGAGTGAGTCTTGACTAAAATGTGGCTTTTTAATCATGAGTGAATATCAGTCAGACAGGCAATGATCACACCAAGAGATTCTGGGATGTGGAATCCACTGAGGGTGCACTTGTTTCACATCCCACCTCATGCCTGTGCTGGGGCATAGCTCACTGGGAGGAATGGCGAATGAACCACTGTGTTAGTTATCTGATTTTTTTCTCTTTTTTTTGGCTATATAATTGCACACACAAATATTACATGTATGTGTCGTGACTCAGCTCTGTAGAACTTAACTGCGCTGTGTTTGCAATCTGCTTACTGTTCTAGATTGTGAGTTCTTTGAGGGCAGAGACCATGTCTGATTTCTCCCTGTGTCCAGCACACAATCATACTCACTGAATGTTGAATGAATGAATGAACTCTGCGGAGACCCACACTGACATCTGGTGCTCTCTTCTCCACAGATTCTGGTTGTCCTATCTTGAAGACTATTATCTTTATGAAGACAGGAACTAGATTTACTTGAATCCACATTGGAACCTCGGCATAGAGCATTGATTATATGATGAGTGCTAATTCGTGTCAGTATAAGCCTAGTAGATAGTAAGTAGTCATAAATTCAGTTTGATGAATGAATGAATGATACTATTTTTGCACCAGTCACCTGAGGACCAGTCTTTATACTGATTGTTCCCATCACTGGTGCTATGGAATGAATGTCTGTGACCCTCCCAAATTCATATGTTGAAGCCCTAACCCCCAATGTGATGGTATTTTAAGCTGGCATCTTTGGGAGGTAGTTAGAGTTAGATGAGGTCATGAGGGTGAGGTGCTCATGATGGGACTGGTGACCTGATAAAAGAAAAAGAGATAGGGAGAGATAGTGAGGGAGAGAAAGAGAGAGAGAGAGGGAGGGAGATGTCTCTCTTTCTCTGCACTTGCACACACCAAGGAAAGGTCATGTGAGGACATGGCAAGAAGGTGGTTATCTGCAAGCCAGAAAGAGAGTCCTCACCAGGAGCTCAACCTATTGGCACCTTGATCTTGAACTTCACAAACCTCTAGAACTCTAAGAAACAAAAGTCTGCTGTTTAAGCCTCTCTATCTAAGGCATTTGTATGGCAGCTGAGCTGACTGAAGCAGGTGGGCCCCTTGGCCCTGGGAGGGTTCTGGCCCTCGACCAGATAGTTCTCTCCCACTGCTGCAGGAAGAGCTCAAGGAGGAGGCAGGGTTTGGGGACCTCCTTGAATGAAGCCAGGGAGCATCTTACAAGATGTCTTACAATCTTCCTGATGTCTCTGCAAAATGCCCCTTTGAGCCCACAGTTTCTTTAGAGCCTCTTTCCCTAGCTCTTGTGTTCGTGATGGATGATATTCCTGTGTCAGGGCGTATACTCCCCTGGGGATACTCCAGTTTTGATAATGTCTAAAAAAACCCTGGGAGAAAGTGAAGTGCTATAATAATTCCTAAATGCTGCATTACTAATAATGTAGCGGCCCTAATTATTCACGTGGATTGTGCCGTCTTCAGAATGGGTTGCGAGTTAGGCAGGTACCAGTGAATGAATTGTCATGCCATCCTCTCTTCCATGCAAGAATACATATCAAATTCAAGTGACTATGATATGGTTTTAGGGAAGATCCTGAATTTACTCCAGTTTTCCAATGTACTTAATCCGCAAATTTTAGTATTTTCACTGCTAGTAGTGACAGATTACCTTACAGCTGATTGAGACAATCCAAGGTAGGGGAGCAACTGTTCTTTTGTTTTAGGGTTGCCTCCTTCTGCATCCACTTTAAATCTGTGCCTGCTCTTGAAGGATGACACATCCCTAACTCCCTACCCACTTCTCTCTATAACAGTGGAGTGCTGTCGGGTGTGTGTGGCTGGGGGGAGGTGAGGGCTACTGGAAAGGGGATGGATGGGGCAGAGAAGGGGGCTGAAGGCTCCCATGCCTCCCATTCTGCTTTGGGTCCCAGGACAAAGCTCAGAAGCAGGCATAGGGTCATGTTGGTTCTGGGTCATACATGATAATAGTTCCCCTCTTCTCCTTACCTGGGTATCAGCTGGCCTTATCATCCTTTGATAATCAGTTGGGTCTGGGATACCATCTTCCCACAGATTTTGGTGCCTGGCACACATTTGGGCTCCCTTTTGGTGTCTGGGTCCTAGTTGGTCTCTGGGAAAGGGTGAGAGGAAGCTGAGAACTTGTGGTTGGATGGACCTGGGCTTGAGTTCCAGATCTATCACTTACCAGTTGTGTGATCCTGGGCAAATCACTTGACTTCACCAAACCTCAGTTTCTTTATAAGTAAATGGGGTTGATGATAAAACCTTCTGCCTCATACAATTGTTATATTAAAACCAATATCATGCTTAACATAGGTCTTGGCACATCAAAAGCCTTTAACAAATGTGAACTACTATTTTTTCTGTATATTTGCTTATTCTTTTGCTATTTTGAAGACCTAGTATAAAACGATTTTAGTTGGGGTATTACCCAGTCATCACTGACAATTTGCTATTCAGCTTGGGATGAGGTTCAGTCCTAGGACAAACCCCAAAATGGGTAGGGTGAGCCTAGTAAGTGTTCATCAAGGGAGGCCTCCCTTTACTGTCTGAGTCACATCTGCGGTGCAGTCACATCTGAGTCACAGAGCTTCTTTGAGGTGGCCTGAACATGCAAGAATTAAGCAAAAGTTCAATCCTGGGAAAGTTTGTTGGAATCCAAAGCACAGGTTCTAGAAAGGTGGAGTCTGGGTGGTCTCCTCAGAGCAGTCCTTTGGTAGGAGAAAGGCAGTGTGGGTGAGCTGGGCTACCAGGAGAGGGTATGACCATCCCACACGTCACTGATTACTGATATACAGCCTGGGAGCTGTCTCTCCTAGACGATGAGCTGCTCATGGCTGAGGGCATGCCATGGGAAGTTGTACCTACAGCCTGGAATGGGCCAGCGTGAGGCTCAGATTTTAAAAAACCATGGGCAGTGACTTCAGCATTTGGAGGCTTGTCACTAATCACAGGACCTTCGCTAGGCCAAGTCGCCTATCTGGGTCTTGGCTTTATCACCTGTGAAATGAGAGGACAGATATTCCCTGAGATGCCTTCCACTGCTGCCCCTCCGTGGCTTTGAGATGGTGAAAGAGGAGTAAATGGCTTGGTTTTGGCGGGCTCCCTTCTCTTCGTCTCATGGTGCACTCCCCTGGCCCCTCTCTGTGGGCCCCCGCGGACCTTCTGGCTGCTACCTCATGGTCTAGACCTCCACAATTTGTGCTCATCTCAGTCACCAGTACTGGTTACTGTGCAAATTGTCTCTTCATCTCCCTCTCCCTGCCCATCCACAAGGATGAGTTTCTTATTCCTCTGCTTCCCTTTCCTTCATGACGATGGTGTCATTCGATCCTTTGTTCACCTCCTCACGCATTCATTTACTGGTCCATTCTCTCGGTACTAGGCACAGGGCTAAGAGCAGAGGCTACATTAAGAGAACAATGGGCATTGTCTTGTGGAGGAAGCATGGTGTTGGGAAAGACAAATCTGGTGACAAGTGTAATGAGAAAGGACAGGCACTGTGTGGGGTGGGGATGGGGGGAACTAACGGGGAAGGGGGCAGTAAGATGTCTTTGAGGTTGGGACATTTGAGCTAGGACTTGAGTGGTAAGTAGGAGTGAGCAAAGAGAAAGAAGCAGGTGTACGTGTGGGGGAAGGATGGGAAAGGGGGTGCAGGAGGAGGGAGGCTAATTCCACGAGGGCGAGGATTCCTGACCCTTGGTCACTGCTGTATCCCAAAGCCTTAAGTTGTAGGCACTTGATGAATAGCTGTTGAGTGAAGGAATAAATCGGGCCACACATGTGAAGTGTCTGTGGTGTGAAAGGAGCTGAAAGGAAGCAGTGCTGCCTCTCACAAACACAAAGAAGTACAGGTAAAGGGAGTAGAAGTCGGGGCCGGGTAGGAGGCTCACCTAGTTTGGATTCCCCCAGAAGCAGACGCTGAGACAGGGGTTTGGGTGAGGGCAGCCTTCGTTTGGAAAGCACATCAGAGGGAACGGACGACCTGAGAAGAAAAGAGAGAAAAGCCAATAAATAAAGGGGGACATTTATGACTGGGCCTGGGAGGAGGGGCTGGATTTCCTGGGGAAACTAAAGAGTCTTATGGACCCTGTCCTCCCAGGGTGTGGGGGTGGTTATTTATCGGGGAGTCTGGCTCTCATGGGTTGCGGCCTCCCTATTCCAGGGCTGGGCGACTCCTCGGCTGTGGACGGAAGCCCTTAGGCGAGAGCTTCAATCCCACCCCAGCTGCAGGTGAGCCCGGACGGGGCCAGTGGGGTCTGGGGTGGGCACCACCAGCGTGTGCTGCAAAGGAGACGCAGGGCTCAAGGGACAGAGGGCGCTCACTCTGTTGACGGTGGGGGCATTGCATGTGGAGAGAAGCTGGCGAATCTGAGGTACTCTATTAGCAGTGGAGAGTCGAGGCTCTCTCTTCCTTCCCTTCTCTCACAAATGCGGATTGTTGTGGTCAGGCTTCCTGGCAAACGACTCAGGCTTATTTCGTGGAGGAGGCTGTTGAAGGAGTGTCCTGGGGCCAACACCTGCGGAAAGGAGGAAAGAGATGCAGGAATGCGGCAAAGGGAGGACCGTCCATGGCCTAAGCCAGCCCCTCAGGCGCTAGCGAGCTGCACCGGCCTCTGCTGTCCTCAGTGGGGCCCAGACCTGCTCCTCCATCAGTCAGGGGATGCGGGCCCACCTGGGAAGGGCCTGTGGGACTGTGGGCCGGGCTGCCCTTGTCAGCTGAGGCGGTTGCTGTCGTAGTGTCGGGCACAGTTACTAAGAGCGTCGCATGTGGGGTACTGACGCAGGTGCAGGGAGCAGGGCAGCCAATGAGAAAGGCCGTATTGAGGGAGGGGCGGTAACAAGCACATATGTAACATCCAGAGTCAGAAGCACAGAGCAGAAAACAAGCGGGGTTAGCTGAGTGGTGACGGGCGGGAGGATGAAAGTGGGGATGGAGGTGAGGCACACGTGGGAGAGGAAAGCTACCAGACCGGGATCCCAGGGGCGGGCGGCCTCTCCCAGGAGCTGCCAGCCGCCCATCTGGCTGCCACAGTTCCCGCCTCTTTGCGTGGGGTAGGGTGCGTGGAACACCACACCCTCCCGTCGGAAATTTGCCCTGGGACCCTCTGCTTGCTTGTCGGTGGGCCGCCTGGGTTTTTAGGAGTTGGGGGATGGGGTCGGCAGTCTTCTCACTGATGCTGCTGCCTTCCACCCGGAACAGCTGGCACAGCCTTGGGCCTGATCATTATTAACCCAGGGAGGGGGGTAGATTGGCAGAAGGCACGCCTGGGCCCCAGCCAGGGCTGACGT
>NW_019154104.1:16408353-16424195 GCF_002288905.1 Enhydra lutris kenyoni | reverse complement strand
TGTGTGTGTGTGTGTGTGTGTGTGTGTGTGTGTGTGTGTGTGTGTGTGTCCCCGTCTGCACGGGTGTCCTTGGCCCACCTCACCTGGGCAGATGCCTGCAGGGCGCCCGATCTCCTGCCCCCTACTGGGGGCCTGGGATGGGGGAGGCACCCCCAGACAGCCAGGCTCCACCTGCCGCCCTCCCTAACAAGGCCCTTGGGTTAGCAAAGGAAGGTCGTGGTGCAGCCAGCCGCGGGGGGAGTTGGGCTGTGGGTGTCTGCGTGGTCACGGATCATTAGGGCCACGCGGGTGGGCGCAGGTGCGGCCTGGGCAAGGGCTCAGCGACTGGCAAACTGGCGGCCTAGGGGCCGGGGTGCGGGGCTGTGGGGGTGGGGGTGGTGGGGGGAGAGCCAGTCCTCGGGGTGCGGCGGCCCCAGGGAGGTGTCTTCGCTCCCAGCAGGGGAGGGTGCTGTCCAGTGGGGCGCGTTACCGGCTGGGTCGGACCTGTGGCAGGTTTCCCATCGGAAGCCACCGCCACTGCCCACGCCCCACGCCCCTAACTGGCAACCAGCCCCTCGGTTTTTGACACGCTGGGTTGGCTTCCTGGCGACTGCAGAAATGAAGCCGGCTGAAGACTTTTGGAAGACCCAGCGCTTGCCCACATTAGGAAATAAAAACAGTACTGACTTGGAAAATAAATGCACGGCAGACAAAGGAAATTTTATCTTTATGTGCCGATGCCGGTGGTGGTGGGCAGTGTGGCCGCTGCCCCAAGCCAGAGCGCCTAAACAGCCCTGGGATGAGGACTTCCTCCTCCTCTTTTCCCTTCTCTGACATCCTTGGGGCTGGGCTGGCAGAGGCCTCTGGGACTTTTTAGGGTTGTGGCATTTACCAAATGAAAGTACCGGTTAAATCTGAATTTCGGATAAAGGAAGTGTGTGTGTATGTGTGTGTGTGTGTGTGTGATGCATTATTTGTAAAATGCTTATACTAAGATAATTCATTATCTGAAATTTTAGATTTATAAAGTGTATGTCCCAAACAATACATGGGACATACTTAGGCTAAAAATTGGTCATCAGTCTGAAAGTTTCCGGAAATTCAAACCCAATGGGCATCTGAATTTCATCTGGCAACCCTGAGCTTCTTCTGAGTTTAGGCTCTGGCCTGGAAGTGTGTGGTGGGTGTTGAACGAGAAACCGGAGGGCCTGGGCTCTGAGTGTCTGCCCTTCCAATGCTGAGTTAGGCACAGTTAGTCTCTCTGAGACCAACTTCCTCCGCTTTAAGTGCGTGTAAGAGCAGATGTCTGGCCTGCCAGGTGAACGTGTGGCTGGCAGATCATCCATCCTAACACATCCAGTCCGGGCATCTTAAGGAGCAGAGAGGAGGAGTCTCAAACTCAGATGCCTATGGCGCTGCCTGGCCTGGGGGGGTTGGTAAATGAAATATGAGCAGTTCCCCAAAGGGCATCATCCAAGGAGGGAGATTGGGGAGGCAGCAGTGATCTGGCTCCAGCTGGTTATTGTCACATGGTGAAGTGAGGTCAGACCTGACAATTTTCCCAAACAATCTAGATATCTGGATTTTTTACAGAAAAATATGATTTAAAAATATTGGCAACCAGTTAATATCGTTCTTTAAACATTTTTTATTTATAAGTTTTTTTAAAAGAATTTTTATTTATTGGACAGAGAGAGAGAGTGTGCACGAGAGCCTGCACAAGCAGGCAGAATAGCAGGTAGAGGGAGAAGGAGAAGCAGGCTCCCTCCTGAGCAATGAGCCCGATGCGGGGCTTGATCCCAGTACCCTGGGAACATTACCTGAGCCAAATGCAGACACTTAACCGACTGAGCCACCCAGGCTCTTTAAACATTTTTAAAGAGATTTTATTTATTTATTTTTTGAGAGAGAGAAAGCCGGGGGGTGGGGGCAGAGGGAGAGAAAGAACCTCAGACAGACTCTCCACTGAGCACAGAGCCTGATGGACATGGCTGACCCTGAGATTGTGACGTGAGTGGAAATCAAAAGTCAGATGCTTAACCCACTGAGCCACCCAGGCGCCCCTGTTCTTTAAACCCTGTGTAGCCCTAACAAATGAAACCTAATAGTTACATGGTGCTATCTATACACCAGATATTATTCTAAGAGCCTCATGTGTGTTAATTCATCCAACCACCCTATGAGGTAGATAATATTATGATCCCCATCTTACCAGTGAAGACATGGAGCATAGAGAGGCCAAGAATGGATGCCATATTTGGTCTGAAGGCAGTCAGTTTGAAGAGTGTTCCTTTCTGAACTTGCTAGCACTGGTTATCCTGAGCTATGCTGAGGGCAGCCCAGTGGTGAATAGCACCAGCCTAAGAGCTAGACAGACATGGCTTCAAGGCCCCACCCTTCATTCTCTCAGCGGCTGGGCTGTGGTGTGCTGGATAATGTCTAACAGTGGACTCTCCAAGGTGTTTGTCCATTTCCATGGTGTAAATACTCCCACCACTGCTGACCTGAGCTACTAGGGTGCTGTTCCGGAATGTTCTGCTGGGGAGAGAGGCAAGCCATTGGCTCCATTGTGCTACTGGGGCTATGTGACCTTAGGCAGGCCAATCCATATTTGCAGGCTCCTTGCCTGTGACATTCGGAACGCCTGCGAAATTGGAATGCCTACCTGTCTATGTGAGAAGTGAAGAGGTGAAGAAATTGTGGGAGTGATGTGCTTTCACTAAGCCTAGCTATTATAATTGTGATTATTTCCCAGGGTGAACCCTCTCATTTGTCACCAGGCTTTGGCCTCATGCTCAGGTATACAGTAGGTGCTTAGCAAATTTTGAATGAATCGTTCTCCCTATGCTCTTCACTTACTAAAATCCTCCTTCTTGCTCAAGCCCAAGCCAGTTCCGCCTCTTCCATGATGTCCTCCTTATTGTTCTTACCCCCCTTCCCCGGGTTACTCCCCTGCTTTAAATTCCTCCAGTTAAGGTGGAGAGGTCTCTGACCCAGAAGCGGCGGGTGCCCCCTTATGGCAAGGAGCGGCAGCAACCTCTAGGGGGCAGCAGGCTGGCCCGGTTGCAAAGGCGAACATGGGAAATCTTGCACATTTTCTGGCCCAGAATATTGTTTTCTGGCCCAGAATTTCTCTGCCTCTAGAATCATGGTGGTAACCCTTTTCCTGTGTCCCAGGTGGCTGAGGGGCAGGTATGTGCCCACTGAAAGGAAGACCCTTTCAAAGTTAATTCATCACATTTTTTGGTACCAGCTCCTCCAGCCTCTCTGTGCTTTCAGTTTTACCATCTATAGAATGGGAATAACTGTTGCAATCTCATAAGGTCTTTGCGAGGACCAAATGAGTTAGTGTAAATTAAATTAGGTTGGGCCTGCTATATATTAAGCATTACCTATGTTAGCTATTTTTATAAATAAAAAATAATATTATAGGGGCGCCTGGATGGCTCAGTGGGTTAAGCCTCTGCCTTCGGCTCAGGTCATGATCTCAGGGTCCTGGGATCAAGCCCCAAAACAGGCTCTCTGCTCAGCAGGGAGCCTGCTTCCCTTCCTCTCTCTCTGCCTGCCTCTCTGCCTACTTGTGATCTCTGTCTGTCAAATAATAAATAAAATCTTAAAAAAATATAATAAATAATATAAATAAATAACAAGCTGTCAGTTTCCCTTTCAGGAGTCTGAGGGGTTCTTTTGAGTGGATTCTGCTGGTGTTTCCTCCTTGCTGGATGTTCAGAATCCAAAGTCATTGGGGGCCTGAGTTGGGGTATCTCCATACCCCAGCCCATGCAGACCCCTGTGGGCATGCACACCTCACACATTTTGACTCCTGAGAACTTAGAGGCATAGCAGTGGGCTGGAACCCTGTCTGTGACTGTGACCTCCATCCTACCTCTCCTTTTTTAGCCAAAAATTGTTTTTAAACCCAAAGGAGGCCCAAGGCCTGGACTGGACTCATGCTGATCTCAGAGGAGATAATATAAATATCATAAAGTCTTGACTGGGGTCAAAACCTGACTTTGCCTGAGTGCTCTTGGACTAAGTTACTCAGCTGCCCTCACTCAGCCTCAGTGTCCTCATCTGTGAAATGGAGCAATTCAGCTTGATCTCTGAACATTCTTTCCATCCCTAGAACACTGTCTGTTCCTTGGTCTTTTTCCTCTCCTGGTTGTGGAGGTCAGAAGGGATGGAGGAAGCTGGAGTTGTCTGGAGTTGTAAGGACTCCTTTTTTGGCTTCTGCTCACCCAGGATGTCATCACTTGACCAGAACAATTCTGCTGAGTAATAGGGAGGGCCTCAGCCCATTTGTGAGGAGCAGAGAAGAGTCATGGTGGGTGAGAGCTCATAGCCAGAAAAGCGGAGAGGGTAGTGGAAGTCTAGGGATCTTCTGGTACATGGCTGTGGTACTCACACAGGCCATCAGCAACTTTATGGTCTACTCTGCATCCTTTCCTTGGGAAGACTGTCACCTCCCACTTCCTGTGTTTCAAGTAAGGTGGCCAACCATGGAGCTCTGCCAGTCCCTGACCTGCAGTGGGGGTATGACCTAAGCTGGGGAAAGTGAATCATTTTCAAGGACCAGTAGGGATGGTGAGGAAGGGGGGGGCAGGCTCCTTTCTCTGTTGCCACTGGCTGTGTGAATGAGGAAGCCTGGAGCTGCTTGGACCATCTTTGTTGCCACATGGAGAGAGCCTGCCTGAAAATGGAATAAGCTCAGGGGCAAGCAAAAGAGAAGCAGAAGGTCCTAGTGACAAAATTTGAGCTCCTGGAGGCAGCCGTGCCTGAAGCCAGTCCCACCCTTGGATATCCTATTTATTTGTACCAATTAATTCCTCCTCTTGATTATTCCAAGTTGAGTTGGATTTCTGCTGATGATCATTGACAGAGTCCTGGAAAATAGAGTGTCCGATGAATGTAGTAACACTTCTGGATGGTATGTTTTAGACCCTTTCTACTCAAAATGGTCCAAGGACCAGCGGCATGGGCAACCCCCAGGATCCTCTTAGACAAACTGCAGGATCTCAGGCCCATCTCAGATCTGGTGAATCAATCTGATTTTAACAAGATCCCAGGATATTCATGTACACGTGGATGTTTAAGAAACAATAGTCTAGACCCGTGGTTCTTTGCTCTAGCTACACACTAGAAAGTCTCAATACCCAAGCCATACCCCAGACCAGTTAAATCAGAATCTCTGGGGGGCATATCCTGGCACTGGCATTTTTGGAAGGTCCCAGGTGATAACAATGTCAGCCAAGCTTGAGAAAACCTGCTTTGGTGTGATTTGCTTGGTGAGAGCAAAAAAAGTCTCATGTTTTGTGATTTAGGGTGGAACAGAAGCCTGCTTTTCTGGAGGGCACAGCAAAGGGACCCCTTGGTCATAATGGGGATCCTTTTGGAATGACATAGGAGCTGCCCTTATTAAGCAGAGGGGTCAGACGGGGCTGTACCCAGGCACCCCAAGGGGATTTACCAAATCTAGAGAGACTTTCTTTTGCTGTCACCCCAAAATGTCCTTTTCCCTGCATTCATAACCTAGGACCACATGAAACATCTCTTAAGCTTTCAAAAATCCAGGTTCCTCTGATATCAGAACTTGAACAGAAGTACAACCTGAATCCCAAACCAGACCCAAATATTATTTTTTTACTCAACTGTGAACTACCCCCAAAATATATTTTGAGTTTTCATTTTCCTTCTAAAAATCATTATTGAGGTGAATCAGTTCACACTGGAACTAATCCGGATGCTTTCTAAGGCCAGTCAACTGGAAGAAAATGGGGATATCAAAATATTCTCTGAATTGAACCCGAGGGAAATTCTTTGTATTGAAGACTTTGCTCTGACGGTTGCTGTGGGAATTTGGCCTTTGGCCTCAACTTTCCAGTGACTAGTCGGATGCTGTGTTCTCCTGCTTTTCCATCTCTGAGTAAGGACTTTGCCAGGACCCTTGGGGCACCTGTGACCAATTATGGTTAAGTCCAGGTGGTGTCATTAGGATCTTAGCAGGTGGCAGTGTTCGGTGTACTTGGAAAATGAGTAAGATGAAGGTATCCCCTTCGGAAGAGGGAAAGAAGGATGGACAGGGAGTTTCTGGGGCTGCTTTGTGTTCGTTCTTTATGGTCTTAACTGCTGGCAGAGAACCATTTCCTGCCGTGAGCTCTGAGAGCAGAGAGAGGGGTGGGGGTACCAGGGAGAGAGCTGGGAGCCCTTCTCCTGCTCACCTAGTCAGCAGCGCATTAGAATTCTAATCAGGCAGAAATAGCTTCCCCATCAGCTCATTACAAACTCTTAACAAGGTCCCAGCTCCAGGTCATGGCTGCTTTTCTCCTGCTGGGGACAATGATGAGCAGCTTGTTGGAGCCTTTGGTAACTCATTTGTTACAACATGTGATTCACAGCAGCTGGAGGGCTCTAGGGGGGGAGGAGGCAGAGGAGGGAGCAGGGAAGGGATGGAGACAGGGGCCCCCTCACAGAGGACAGGAAGACAAAAATGTCTGATGCTTTGGGGAAGCCAGGCCCACACCTTAATGGGCAGCTAGAATCTTCCGCAAATCTGGGCCCACTTATGTGTGAGATTCCAGCTGTGTGTGGGAGCAGGTGGCATCATGACCACTTGCTGACTAGAGACAGGACCAAGGTTTTTATCTTGCGTGGCCAAGTGCTCAGGACCTCTGCTTTGCAGGCTTGCTTAGCCCCAGAGGCCAATACTTGAACTTACTCAGCGATTTGAAAAATATTTGCATGCCATAATATTCTAGCTCAAAAACTCTCAAGAGCTCCCTACTTCCCATTGTCTTACATCTAAATGACTTGTCTATCAAAGCTCTGCATAAAATAACCCTACTCAAACTAGCTGTATTTCAAGTTTTTCTCCTATTCCAAATCCTCTCTTTGAAACTCTTAAGGGACAGATCTCTTCAATATTTCATAAAAATTGTTAATTTTACCTTCTTCCTGACTTTCCTTCATAGTCAAGTTCTCTCTATTCATCAAAACTTAACCAAAGCATTACTCTTCTATGAATCTTTTCATGCTTATGTGAGCATGTGAGCTTATGTGAGCACTGTACGCCTAGAGCATGGCTTAAAACAGGGATCAGTGAACTAAAGTTCATGGGCCAAATGTGGCCCACTGCCCATTTTTATAAATAAAGTTTTATTGGAACACAGCCATGCACTACAGTTACTTGTCTGTGCCTGCTTTTGCACTGTAACAGCAGAGTTCGGTAGTAGAGACCATATGACCTGGCAAACCTAAAATATTTACCATCTGCCCCTTTGCAGAATTAGTTTGCCCAGCCTAGCTTAAACTGTAAAATGTAGAATGTGCTTCCTTACTGTCTTTCAAAAAGCCTCACCAGATTCTTCTTTGTTCCTCCTCTCCCTATCCACTTTGCATGCCTCCCAGCTTTCCCTGCTTTGAACTTCCATCACATTTTATCTGTTTGTTGCTTGCAGTGCTTTTCTCTAAAATTTCGAATAGTCACCTCTTGAAATGCATGTTTTGTGTAATCCTTTAGTATGTAGGAGCTTTGAGGGCAGAATCTCTTTAGATCCACCTCGGGAACCCTCAACTCTTAGCCCAAGGGATTAGTAATTTGGAAAGGACCTTGTTGGTGGCAGTCTTCTTGGCTCCTGAATGGCCTCCATGAATTGCCACAAGGATATCACCAGCTCCTGGAAGTTCTATGCCTATCAGAACAGCATGGTGAGCTGCATTCCTGCTGGGCTAAGACCTTCTAGTCCTGCCCTTGAACGGGGAGCCACACCCTACAGCCTTAATACAGCAGTTCAGGGAGGAAGGGACGTTCTGCAGCTCTGTGGATGAGTTATGGAATGCTATTAACCCAGCTTCCATCTCTCCCTCCTTTAGCATGAGCCCATTTTATAGAATTCCAGGTGTTGGCCCATCAATTCCATGGAGATAGCCAAGAAAAAGAAAAGCTTCCTGTCTCTTAATCCTTGTTATATGAAGTCACAGTGTAATTATTGTAGGCAGAGTAATGGACCCCCATGATGCTCATGTTTTAATCCCCCAGAACCTGTGATGATGTTATTTTAAAATGCCAACATGAGTGTGAAGCTGTGATTAAGGTTGAGGACTTTGAGATGGGGAGATGACTTTGGATTATCTGACTGGGTCCAATTTAATCACTTGAGTCCTTAAAAGTAAAATAGGGAGGCAGGAGAGGTCAGAGAGCTGCCACATGGCAGGATTTGATCCACGGTTGCTGGCTTTGAAGGTGGACACCGGGGGTCATGAGCCACACAGTGAGGGTAGCCTCTAGAAGCTGGAAAGCTAAGGAACCAGATGTTCTCCTAGAGCTTCTAGGAAGGTAGGTGGCCCTGGCAACATTTTGGTTTTTAGCTCGGTGAGACCTAGGTCAGGCTTTGGATCTCTAGAACATTCGGTTAATAAAGTGGCATTGTTTAAGTTTGTGGTCCTTTGTTACAGCAGCTGTAGAGGACTAGTACAAATACCCCTCGGTCCCCTTTTCTCTTTAGCCTGGAATGGCTGACCCTGCCCCTTGCACCCAGTGGTTCCGTAACTCAGAACGGCAGATTGGGGAGGTGGAGGCTAGATGGGCATTTGCCCATCCATTACAGAAAAAAGAGCTGTGTTTTCCTGGAAATAAAGCTGAACTGGTTGTCTTGGAAGTTGTGACCTTTGCCCTCAAGGAGTTAAACTGAGCAAACGTGAATGACCTTGTGCTGACAGTCTATTCAGGAAGGGATGGGCCTACCTTGCAGGTTTTTTGTTGCATATGTATAAAAGCTTCAGGTTTTTAGCACCAGCTAGTAGAACTCAGGTCGTTAGAGAGTCAGGGACTCACTCTAATGTTTAGGGCCTGGGGTGCTTTCCCCTGGACATTGCTATGGTTACTAAAATAATCGGATGAACTTGCCATCAATTATCTATTGCCATCATAATGCTACATACAAAAAAAAAAAAACAAACCCAAAAAAACCAACAACACTCCCCGAACCTCAGTGATTTAAAACAATAACCACTTATCATCGCTCACGGGTTTATGGATTGGTTGGCCAGCTCTGCTGATCTGGGCTGGGCTCAGCTGGGCTTGCTTACACATCTGTGGTCCGTTGGCCAATTGGCCGGAGGCTGATCGGTCTAGGATGACCTCAGCTGGGGAGACGCAGCTCTTCTCCACGTGCTCTCTCATCTTCCAGAAGGCTAGCTGCTCTTGTTCTCATGATAGAGGCAGAGAGGGGGTGCGGGGAGTGGGCGAGGTCTCTCGAGGCCTAGGCTTGGAACTGAGACATTGCTGCCCACTTGTGCTGTTACAGTCTGCTGGTCCAAGTAAGTTACAAGGCAACCTAGAGTCAAAGAACAGGGAAATAGACTCAACCCCTTGATGGGAGGAACTACTGAGTCACATTGCATGTGGTGTGGGAAGGATGAAGAATTAGGGCCATTTTTGCATTCAATCTACCACAGACTCTGGGGAGGGAAAAATGCCCTTGTTCCAAATAGCTCCTGATGGCTAAAGTGAACTGGGCTACTGCCCCTTCTGGCTCCTCTCTGCAGGCTGTGAGCCTCCAGACCCTCTCCTCACTTTGCTACCTGGCCTCTGCCAGAGAAGCCATAATTCTCCCTATGAATTGCCATGCGCTAGCCCCTCCCTTCTGTGTCTCTCTGCTCCAAGCCTGAGGGCCGTCCTGGGCGACCAGCTGGCTTGATGAATGCCGCTTCTGTAAACCTTCCCCTGGCCTCTTTCGCAACATCAGCGTGAAATGAACTTGCTAATACTCTGAGAGCCGCAAACCTTTTCCTCTTCCCCAGCACGACGCATCGAATCGATCTGGCTGGGTGAGCCACGACAAACCCCACAGAAAAAAGCATCAGCAAATTTAAAGCCTCGGTCGAGGTCTTGATTCACCGTAAACCAAGTCGCTGGTCACTGGCATTGACACTCCTTCTACTGCGGTTGATACTGGGATTTATCGACATGCCGTAAGATGTTGATATTGACCAAGACTGAACTCCAAATGAGAAGGCCCATGGCCATATATCTTTATTGCTCAAGTAATCCGAGGACTTGCTAATCCTTCCTAGTCCCACTCAATAATGTTGCAGAAATTCTTTTGGAACAGAAAGGCCATCACTTAGACACAACAAGATGCTTCTTTCCCTACAAGAAGACCTCCTGAAAGAGAGATGGAGATACAAGCAGTGTGTTGAGAACATGACCAGACTGTTGGAAAATCTATTCTTGCCTACACCCCAAACCATAACGCCTTTAACTTTTTAGAGACCCAGCTCTATCCTCTTGGGAAACTTCCCAGGAAAAAACACAACAGGACTTCGAATGAGACTTGCTCACAGTGAGTGTCAGCTTCCCTTTCTCCAGTGGTCCTCTGGCTAATGCATCACATTCCCAAGGGATGCTATAATGTCACCCTTAGTGCTGGCCCCTGACAGTGAAATTAATGTGACATTTTATTCTTGCTAATTTCAAGGCCCACTAGGAACACAGAGAAAGAAGGGAAATTTATTACAGGCTAAATTATTTTCTCATTGAAATACAGTCTGCAGCCCTCACTTTAGGGGCAGATGTGTTATATCCTATATATATATACATATAGTGACTTTTGAGTTATCATATCATATATAGTGGCTTTTGAGTTATTTTCGGTGTCAGGGTCCCTGGGAAAACCAACAAAGAGAAGATGAGCAGACAGAACAGGGCCAAGGAAGCAGCCCTGTGAGGCAAGTAAAGGGGTGAGGCAGAGGGGCAGACTTTCCGGCCCAGCTTCCTTACTCAGTTCTGTTCTGCTTGATAATCTCTAAAGGCCCATTCAAGGAGGAAAACAGAGGTCAGTAGGGAGAGGCCAAGGAAAGCAGAACCACAAGAAAATGGAGTTTTCACAGATATGCCCTTATTACGCTCAGGGAGGCACATGCAAGATGGTCCAGGTGTTGATCTACCATGGGACCCGTGCTTTGCCCTCCCTCTAAGACCTGGGATGTCAGTAGCAGTGCAATCACGACTAGCCCTCCAGCTTGCCACTCCAGGGAGGGAAGGAATTGGTCACTGCACCAGATGCATCCCAGAGAGAAGTGACACAGAGATTCAGAGCACAAGCTTGGCAGTCAGACAGTAATGGCTTTGAAAACTGGCTTCAGCATTTACCAGCTGGATGACCTTGGGCAAGTCTCTTATCCTTTCTAAGCCACAGTTGTCTCATCTGTAAAAAGGAGGGAATAGTAACAGTGCAATGGCAGGCACTCTGTATTCCCTCCCCTCTCCCAGCAGAATATCAATTTTGCTCAGGTATCACTTCCTATGATCTCTGGGGAGGTGGACCCAGTTCCTGATCCAGGAATGAACATGTGATCAGCTCTGGTCAATCAGATGAAAGGGAATATTTCTGTGGGTGATTCTGGGGAAGATTTTCCTTCCCTGATAAGAGAAGGTGGCAAGGATTATCACTTTGCTCTGTTTATACCTGCTTCCTTCCTGATGTGAAGTTGGTGAGTGGGAAGAACCTCCCTGATCGTGATGCCCTTTGCTTCTTATGGTGGAAATTTAATTAATGCTGTGGCTTTAGTTGCTGTTTTCTTACCAAGAGGCCGTGAGGTGGAGACACCTAACCAGCGTCCTGTCTTCATAGGGCAGCTAAAACAAAGCCATTGACTGCACATGTTTCATGTGAGAAAAATAAACCCTTGTTTGTTAATGCTACTGTGAGCTAGTTATCCTATTCCTTGGATCCAAAATCATTTTGAAATAATACAATAATACTTGGTGGTTTGATGAAGAAATGAAACGAGCTAGGCCCATATGTGGATTTATGTAAGAACCCCACCAGTGAGAACAGTGTCCCTCTGTGTTCACACCTTCTATCACATTGTTCCACTCATGTGTCTAATTTCCATCACTATGGTTTTGTGTTTTTGAGTGTCATATAAATGCAAAAATAGAGTATATAAACTTCTTTTAAAAAGATTTTATTTATTTAGGGGCACCTGGGTGTCTCAGTGGGTTAAGCCTCTGCCTTCAGCTTAGGTCATGATCTCAGGGTCCTGGGATCAAGCCCTGCATCGGGCTCTCTGCTCGTCAGGGAGCCTACTTCCCCCTCTCCCTCTGCCTGCCTCTCTGCCTACTTGTGATTTCTCTCTCTCTCTGTCAAATAAAATCTTAAAAAAAAAGATTTTATTTATTTATTTGAGAGAGAGGGAGCATGAGCAAGGAGAGGGACAGAGGGAGATAGACAAGCAGACTCCCCACTGAGCAGGGAGCCTGACATGGGGCTTGATCCCAGGACCCTGAGATCATGAACTGAGCCGAAGGCAGATGCTTAACTGAGCCACTCAGGTGCCCTGAGTATGTAATCTTTTGAGATGGCTTTTTTTTGTTTTTCCTTAACCGAGCATAATACCTTTGAGATTCATTCAAGTTGTCATGCATATATCTGTTGAGGGGTAGATAGTGGCATTTACATGGCTATATATAGTTTGTTTCAACATTCACCTGATGAAGGACGTTTAGGTTGTTTCCAGTTTTTGGTAATGTGAACAAAGCCACTAAACGTTTGTGTTTAGGTTTTTGTGTGAACCTAATTTCTCATTTCTTTAGGATAAATAACCAGAAGTGGGATTGCTAGTAAGTGTATGTTTCATAAGAAATTGCTGGACTCTTCTGGAGTGGCCACACAATTTGGCATTCCTACCAGCAAGGTCAGGGAGCTCCAGTTACTCCACATTTTCTTAGCACTTGGTATTTTGGGTACTTTAAATCTAATTTTTAGCCATTTAATAGGTGTGTGGCGGGTAAGTCACTGTGATTTTAATTTGCATTGTCCTAATGGTTAATAAACATCTGTATATCCTCTTTGGTGAAGTGTTTATATTAGTTCTTTGTCCATTTAAAAACTGTGTCATTTGGATTTATATTGTTGAGTTTTGAGAATTCTTTATGTATTCTGGATACAAGTCCTTTGTTGTATATGTGATTTGAAACTATTTTCTCCCAAACTGTAGTTTGTCTTTTCATTCTTTTACCAGTATCCTTTGCAGACCGAAAGTCTTCCATTTTGAAGAAGTTTGATTTTCAATTTTACTTTTTTCTTTTCTTTCTTTCTTTCTTTTTTTTTTTTTTTGAGAGAGAGGTCATGTGCGAGCATGCTTGTCTACGTTGGAGGGGAGGGGCAGGGGGGGAAAGGAGTGAGATAATATTAAGTGGTATCCACGTCCAGTGTTGGGCCCACTGAGGGCCTCAACCTCATGACCCTAAGACTGAAATTAAGAGTCTGATGCTTAATGTGCTGAACCACCCAGGTGTCCCTCAGTTTTTTTCTTTTATGGATTTTATTTTTGGTATTAAATCTAAGAATGTTTTTCTTAACTTCAGATATCAAAGATTTTCACCTAAGTTTTCTTTTATAAGTTTTATATCTTATATTTGGATTTATGATTTATATGAGTGAATTTCTGTGGTATGAAATTTAATTTGAAGGTTTTTTTTGTATTTATTTTTTTAGAATATGGATGTCTAGTTGTTTTAACACCATTTACTGAAAAGACTGTCCATTCTCCATTGAATAGCTTCTGAACCTTGGTCAAAAACCAGTTGGCAAAGAGGCTAAGAATCTATAAACAGAAAACTATAAAGTACTCATGAAAGAAATTGAGGAAGACACAAAGAAATGGAAAAATGTTCCATGCTCCTGGATTGGAAGAATAAATATTGTGAAAATGTCTATGCTACCTAAAGCAATCTACACATTTAATGCAATTCCTATCAAAGTACCATCCATTTTTTTCAAAGAAATGGAACAAATAATCCTAAAATTTATATGGAACCTGAAAAGACCTCGAATAGCCAAAGGACTATTGAAAAAGAAAGCCAAAGTCAGTGGCATCACAATTCCGGACTTCAAGCTCTATTACAAAGCTGTCATCATCAAGACAGCATGATACTGGCACAAAAACAGACACATAGATCAATGGAACAGAATAGAGAGCCCAGAAATAGACCCTCAGCTCTATGGTCAACTCATCTTCGACAAAGCAGGAAAGAATGTCCAATGGAAAAAAGACAGCCTCTTCAATAAATGGTGTTGGGAAAATTGGACAGCCACATGCAGAAAAATGAAATTGGATCATTTCCTTACACCACACATGAAAATAGACTCAAAATGGATGAAGGACCTCAATGTGAGAAAGGAATCCATCAAAATCCTTGAGGAGAACACAGGCAGCAACCTCTTCGACCTCAGCCGCAGCAACATCTTCCTAGGAACATCGCCAAAGGCAAGGGAAGCAAGGGCAAAACTGAACTATTGGGATTTCATCAAGATCAAAAGCTTTTGCACAGCAAAGGAAACAGTTAACAAAACCAAAAGACAACTGACAGAATGGGAGAAGATATTTGCAAACGACATATCAGATAAAGGGCTAGTGTCCAAAATCTATAAAGAACTTAGCAAACTCAACACCCAAAGAACAAATAATCCAATCAAGAAATGAGCAGAAGACATGAACAGACATTTCTGTAAAGAAGACATCCAGATGGCCAACAGACACATGAAAAAGTGCTCCACATCACTCGGCATCAGGGAAATACAAATCAAAACCACAATGAGATACCACCTCACACCAGTCAGAATGGCTAAAATTAACAAGTCAGGAAATGACAGATGCTGGCGAGGATGCGGAGAAAGGGGAACCCTCCTACACTGTTGGTGGGAATGCAAGCTGGTGCAACCACTCTGGAAAACAGCATGGAGGTTCCTCAAAATGTTGAAAATAGAACTACCCTATGACCCAGCAATTGCACTGCTGGGTATTTACCCTAAAGATACAAACGTAGTGATCCGAAGGGGCACGTGCACCCGAATGTTTATAGCAGCAATGTCTACAATAGCCAAACTATGGAAAGAACCTAGATGTCCATCAACAGATGAATGGATAAAGAAGATGTGGTATATATACACAATGGAATACTATGCAGCCATCAAAAGAAATGAAATCTTGCCATTTGCGACGACGCGGATGGAACTAGAGGGTATCATGCTGAGCGAAATAAGTCAATTGGAGAAAGACAACTATCATATGATCTCCCTGATATGAGGGAGAGGAGATGCAACATGGGGGGTTAAGGGGATAGGAGAAGAGTAAATGAAACAAGATGGGATTGGGAGGGAGACAAACCATAAGTGACTCTTAATCTCACAAAACAAACTGAGGGTTGATGGGGGGAGGGAGGTTGGGAGAGGGGCGGTGGGGTTATGGACATTGGGGAGGGTATGTGCTATGGTGAGTGCTGTGAAGTGTGTAAACTTGGGGATTCACAGACCTGTACCCCTGGGGATAAAAATATATGTTTATAAAAAATAAAATTAAATTAAAAAAAAAACCAGTTGGCCATATTTGTGTGTCTCTATTTCTAGACTCTATTCCATTTCATTGATATGCGTGTATCTCTTTCTTTGCTAATACCATGTCTTGACTTTGTAGCTTTGTAGAGAGTATTAAAATTGGGTAGTGTGATTTCTCCAATCTTACTCTTTTTAAAAATTTATTTCTTTTTCTCACTATAGCATATACACTCCTCAATGTCCACCACCCATCCATCCCATTCCCTACCCCCAGCAATCCCCAGTCTGCCTCCTGAGACCAAGAGTCTCTTATGGTTTGTCTCCCTCTTTGGTTTCATCTTGTTTCATTTTTACCTTCCTTCCCCTATGATCCTCTGTCTTGTTTCTCAAATTCCTCAAATCAGTGAGGTCATATGATAATTGTCTTTCTCTGATTGACTTATTTTGCTTAGTATAATATCCTCTAGTTCCATCCACATTGCTACAAATGGCAAGGTTTCATTTTTGACGGCTGCATAATATTCC